>NC_061071.1:6745259-6935181 GCF_021917145.1 Hypomesus transpacificus | reverse complement strand
GTACACAGACAGGCATGTACACAGACAGGCACGTACACAGACAGGCACGTACACAGACAGGCATGTACACAGAGTCAGTGGCTGGTATTGTGACACCCATGAGCACGTGAGACCCGTGTGGGAAAGAGAAGGCCCAAAACGCTCCAGCGTACACAGGGCGCGAGAGATTGTGTCCCTGGCGAGGCTGCTGGTTTACATCCGACCCCCGACCGCATCTCTCTCACTGTGCACGAACACACAAACGATGACCATGTGAACAGATAGGGCTAGCCCCCTGTGAGATGAGACGACCGTGTCTCGGACTTGAGGGTGTGTGAGTGACAAGAGGGAGATGGGGCCAACATGGGGGTGACACATTCAACGACCCCCCCCCCTCGCACCCCGGCACGCTAACCAACAATTCAGACACCTCCACTGGTTTGGCTTTAAATAGCTCCAGTCTTAAATCAAAGCTAGCAACCGATTAACTGTGAACGGGCTCGTATCCTTCATGGTGTCACGGGTTCTTACCCGGTTACTCGGCAGCGCAAGGCTGAAGTCTGTCCACCTAGACCACGGTGTGTTTACCTGTCCTGATGCTGTCGGGCTAGATGAGGATCTTCAAGGGCAACGCATGACTAGGAGTAAAGATTGTCTCCCTCCTCCTCCACCACCACCACCACCACCACCACCTCATCCTCGCCCTGCCAAGCCTGGATGGTGAGCAGTGTGCTGGCATCACCCTGGGTCAGGCCAGCCCCGTATGGCACCAGCGTTGGGTATTAGACAGCTGGCGTTAAGTGGATACCTCTACCAGCCCCCCCCCCCCCCCCCCTGTATGACTAGCACTCCGCTGCCCACATGAAGCGCCAGGCTACTGTGCCATGGTGACGGAGGATGGCCCTGGGGGACAGGAGGCGGGGACAGCAGACGGAGGTGTGGCTGAGTGAAGGAGAGTCCGCCCTGACAGAGGTGTCTGGGTCCACGGTGCTACCGTCGACGTCGTCTCCGCGCTGACGCCCGCGGCCCCCTTTCGTTGTCCGTTTATCCAGCACGTCGCGCTGCGGATTTAGGGGGCTTCCAGGGCGACGGCCTCCCAGGCAAACCATGACACACCGAAGATGAAGTTTCAGAACCGAGGCCTCCCGAATCACCAGTCCCTCGACGATGCTGCTGGATCAGCTGGGCTGGCAGCAGCCACACTGAAGCCTTGGTGCGGAAGGTAGGGGGTCTTCATGGACACTGACTGCCGCAGGGATAGGACATTATTGCTTTACAGCCACAGGATTGGGTTGACAAAAGGCCATTCCACTGAGTGATGGCTCGGAGATTCAGTCCTGACGATGGAACTGCTCTAGCCAGCACCCCGAGAGCTAGTGTGTAACCCTGGGTTTGCTTAGTGACACTCCACTTTGGGGGGGGGGGGCTGAGAGGAGGAACACACCACAAGGAGAAGAGGGGTAAGGAAAAGAGGGAGAGAGAAGGGGAAGACCAGCGACGGCAGGGCCAGAGGATAGTACGGACACTGAGGAGGGAGGAAGGGAAACACACAGAGTGAGCGTGACGGGGGGGCCCAGGCGTCAGCACGACGGGGGGGTTTCTCCCAGCGTCCCCTGCAGAGACCTGGCAGCTCCTGCACTGCAGTGGAAGGGCAGAGAGTGGTGAGAACCGGGGGGGGGGGGGGGGGGGGGGGGGGGAGAGATGTGAAACCAGACAAGCAAGGGCAGGGCACAGGTCTGGTTGACTTCTGTGGAGGAATCCTCCCCACATACCTCACAACTCAAAAGACCTACATCTTAAAAAGAAAAACACGATTCATTTCTCTTTCTTCCGCCTCAAAGCACCTGAGGCTCTTCGACAGTCTCCACATGGCTCTGCCAGCTGGGCCGGAGCCAGAATGATAGTGCTGATCTGAGAATCCCTTTGTGCAGTGCAGTGCTGGAGCAGGTGATCCCATCCAGCACAGCAGCAGCCTGCTTCAGTATGAGCCTGGCACTGACACTGCACGGAGCACAAGCACACATCTCCCCTGACTTCTTCATTGGCCTCTGCACCAGAGTGATAAGCCAATGCCATTCATTGGTCAAAATGATGTTCATGAGTACAATGTGGGAGATTGGAAGTCATGACAAACGAGTTGTTAAAACAGATGTTTTACACATTAGTGTGAGCAAAATAAAAAAATTCAAAGACATCCAATGGGACTCGTCCAATCTTCCAGCCCACTCGAACATAGGACCTTTCTTTAGTCTTATTGGGCAAGTTCTTTCTGCAAATATAATTTGGCCCTCTATTACATTCAACTGAATTAGTCAACCTGGGTTCTTTTCATAATAATTGTGCTTAGTAAGTCAAGCCAAACCTCAGTCATCAAGCTCTTTGACTGACTGCACTGCTTAATCTAACACCCCCTCAGAGACAGTCACTGCCCTTTTGGCTTGGTTCCAATGACCGGTCACTCCCTGTCATTTGAATCTGTCTTGCAGGTACACTTCTTTAGATATGCCATTTCGGTTCTTAGAAATCTCTGGACAACAGATAGCCCGTTCTGAGAGTCCCTTATCTCCATTAACTGGAGGATTGAACTAGCCTACAGTGTGAGGGTCTGTTTCTGAGAATCCCCAGCCCACTTTGGACCTTCAAGTTCAGAATGACAGGATATTATTATTTCATTTTTTGCTATAACAAGTCAGCTTAATGCATACAACTTCTTTGACTGAATTAAATGGGCCAGGCTCTATTGTTTCCTCAAAAGAGGATAGGGAGAGAAAAAAAACTGTGACAAATGATTAACAATAAGAGAAAACAGAAGAACGCCTCCCAGTGAGGAGAAGTCAGCCTAGTTTTCAGTTAGAGGCCGTTTGACTATTCAGTGTTTGGGGATTCAACGGACAAACAGGTCCTTTCTAAAGAACTATACTGGCGGATCGGAAGGCGGGAGGGGGGACCAAAAAGCCAGCGACACCGAGACAAAACCATCTTTGTCATGGAGCGGGTAGGCTCTGTCTGGTCCTGGACAGCTGCTCTTCAACCAGTTGCAGGCCCTCATTCACACCACATGGCACATGCTCGCTCGCCTGTCTAATAAGGGAGCTGCTGCACCGAGCTAGCCTAGCCCTTATAAGACAGCTGATAGAGCAGGCCCAGCTCACGTGGGTGCATGGTTTATGACATCCCCTCTGGAGAAAGAGGAACACGCTCAACTAGAGCTTCCATGGCTCCATTTCTGAAAGACTCCAATCCAACTATAGAGCCTTCTGAGCACAACTAGGCTCCACTTTTTCACCAGACCACGGATGTCCTTCATTGGATTAATTCAACAGGATACAAAATACTAGCCCTGGGACAATTTGATAGAAGCCTAGGCATATTCCATTAAATGTTAAGAAAGACTGTCTCCAAGGACATTTTGTTGTCAAGTATTCTGTTGATTCATCTAATTACTGGGATGAACGTGCAACACACTGCTTTTCATCTTGGGAATGGCTATTCTAGGTAAATAAATGCACAACAATGACTATATTATTAGATGGAATTTTTGGAGCAGTTAAGAGAGTGATCAAATCCAAAAAATGGGTCCATTTCTGCATGCCCACAAGCCATCTGGTATTGGAGGGAGGATGGCATGCAAGTTCATTTTCCATTACCAAAAGGATCACATGACCCTAAGAAAATACCATATAGCCAGACGTTTACCCGTTGTTCCATACGGTTAAAACTGATTAAAATGGTGTTGAGTTTAGCCCATACTGAACCAGATCCACAATCTACTTGAAATCCTGAGAGCTAGCAGGCCTTCATCAGGTTCAGCGGGTCACTAGGGCAACGCTACAAGAATGAAGGCCAAGATGAAACAGACTTCCCATTTCCATTTTCAAGCTGTTCAGATACAGTATTGCAGTTAGACAGGCTACTATGCCAGCCTGGAATGGGCAAAGTGGGAAAGCTGGACTGGTTGTCTAAAACCTTGTCATTAGATTGGCATTTTTCCCGCAAAACCTATTTGAAGGTTTCACAGATGGGATAGCCTAGTCATTATTTTCGGAACTACCATTAGTTGCCTATTCGACCAGCAAAATGAACACAAGCAACTTAGTCTAGACATTGCCAAGAATAGGTAAAATACCCTAATGAAGTCCTGTTTATAAAATATAGCTCTCCATACCCCGCCTGCTATCACCCTCACATGAAAACCACAGTATCAGTCTGGCACTAGGCTCGTGTTTCATATGAATCGGGTCCCAATCGAAATAATTTATCTATGCGCAAAGTAAGGGGCAGATATAACCAAGTCTCGCATCGAACAGAGAATGACGAGGACTTGTGAGTAGCCAAGGCCTGGCCATACATCGAGAGAACGCTTGTGTACCTTGTATACTTGTCCATAGGTGCCATTTCCGACCACTTCCACCAATTCAAAAATCCCAGCTGGATCCTGCAAGCAATCGAATAAAAAATATTTCACACAAATAGCATACACGGTAAATGTGTTTAAGAAGATGTTATAATGATGGGCTCTAGATTAACGCAGCTGTTGCGCCCTGATCTATCCAACATGCCAAATGCATTTCGAACAAAGGAAAACCAGAGACTGGAAACACCTCGCTCGAGCTGAATAATAATGTCATACTAGTCTCAGTGATTGGGCTATGGCAAATCCGTGAAAATAAATACCTGACATGTTATCAACCGAGTGAGATTTTTTGTTTATTGTAGCCTATTGCAAAATTGATACACAATTGGGGGAAAAACGGTTGTCTCAATTAGAAGAGACACTGCCCTTGTCCAGTACTCACCCGCAATGAAGCCAGGTCTATCTCTACCAGACTTTTTGCTGGAGAGTCGTTCGCCATTTTTTCAATGATTTCCTATCCTTCCTTTACGTAAATTGTGAATATTTGATACAGGATCATTAGCGGTACCCCCTGCTACTAGAAGAGGCAGTCGTGTATTCCTCTTTGTGGTCCGCTTCTGTTGTTGAGGACGCAGGGCTACTCCATGTTGAGGTGGCAGCTCGGCCCTACGCGCAACTCTACTGGTGCTCCTCCTCTCCCCCCGGATTGAGGGATCCGATCGCACAAACACAGGATGCCGGTCGGCTAAATCACGGAGAAAGGGATGGGCATATATGCACGAACTGTACGGGGCTGATATATGAATAGGTTATCTACCCCGTCAAGCCAATATGTTAAAATAACATCTAATGTTAAAGAAGGGCCAAGTAAGAAAAAGGAGTGATGGCTACGGAGAATCTTTGGACATGCGCACGTGAGACATCAGGTCAATATTCGTAATCATGGGTGTGGCAAGGGAACAATCGAATGACCTGAGACTAGTGTGCTGATGCATCATTATTTACTTTATGCACAGTGAGTCAGTAGAAAGCCTACGAATTATTACCATATTGCCGACATGCATTAATTTGTCTCCCTGCTGTAACCTACTTCCTCCCCGTGTTCTTAATGTATATTAAACAGAAGTAGAGTGCCCAGTCCAGAATGGCAGTATAATCCATAAAAACATAATTGGGCCCTAGAAACCACCTGACTGCTGTATCTATTTCTCTTGAGCTTGCTCTTTGTCACCCTCCATAGTGTTCCAAACTTAAAAGTGACAATATCAAATATTTATTAGTGTAACTGATTGAGATGTCTGTGACACAGATGTGTCTGTGCATGTCTCAGAACCGTTTCCTTTCCCAACCCCTGCCACATTGTCATTCCCCTGAAGAACCTGTAGACATGAACAGGGTGTCTATTGGTTAAAACTAACTTTAGCTCCTATGTTGTGAGTCATTTAGCCAACAATCAGGATGGACCAGTCTGGCTAAAAAACACTGCACAGCCATGTTGCTTAAGAACCTCAGAGATTCTCTGTATATATTAATTGTTGCTAGGTAACAATAACCTCCCAAAAACTGCTAGAGCTGCTAGATAAGGCTACATCTAGAAATAAATCGATCATTGTCTTTCAGCTGTGCACTCCCATGCTGTCCAAATTATATCGATAAAGATTGCATCAAGAAATATGGGACTTTGGGAGTTTTACACAAAGGCAATAGAATCCCCTGATCATTGTGCCTCACATCTCAGCAAATAGTGGTCGAGTAACTGTCTGATAAAACCTGTTCTAATTTAGACGGTTCTGGCCATCCTATTTTTCTAACATTCTTTTACTGACACCCTATGGACATCTGGTGGTACTGCAAGAGCTGGTCTTGTACAAGCATTTGAATGTAGGACTCACAGGATCTTTATGAAGGATGCAGTTTGGGTGTTTGAAATAACAATACAGAATTAACAATTAATAAATAAAAACATGTTTATTGTGTGATAGTAAGTATATAAATATACAATTGGAATAACAATAATTTAAGGCTCTCATTTAACATGTACAACAGGACACACAGTTTTGATTAAAGGACGCACTGATTCAAAGACACAGTATTTACATATACAATGGTGTTTCACATCCTCACCCTACGAATACTCGGAACAACATAAGGAACTGTAATCCACCAGCTGTCCCCGTTCAAAGAAGTCTTTGCATCATTTCAGTGACTGAAAGTCCATTTTCAGTAACAACTGCGCCGAATAGTTGGACATCTTGTCACCGTGCCTGGCGTTTGCGTGTGACGAGGAGGATCACACGGCGGACGGCGGCCAGCCTGTCCCGGAGGCCGGTCATGGACAGGATGCTGAGCTGAGCACGTTTCTCCAGGGGCAGGACGGCCAGGAGCCACCAGCACCAAGCAGGGCCGCTGGGACTGGCCTGAGAGAGGGAGGGAGGGAGGCTTAGTGCGGTTCTATTAGGGTGCGCCTCATCGTTTTCTCCAGGACAAATAACATATGCATTAGCCTTCTACTGTCTAGGCTCTTAGATATTAAGATGTTTTCCACTCACAGAGACTGAAGGAGAGAGAGAGGGAACAAAAGAGGGAGAGAGGGAACCGGAGAGGCTATAAAGAATATCAAAGTACTGTCCTGATGATCCTAATGCTCTTCTAGGAATGAAATACATAGTTTATCTGAATCTGCTGTTGGAACCATAGCCTAGGTACCCGGGGGCCAAGCAGAGGAAGACACTACTTCTAACAGACAGCACGGTGTTGTGTTGTACCTGAATGTCAGCTTCTTTCCCGGGCAGCTGTCCAAAGTGGCTGAGGATCTGGCTCTTCATGTTGTCTTTGAGCGAGGTGAACCAGGAAGTGGCCTGCTCGTACACAGAGTCATGCAGCTTCTGCAGCTCCTCTAGCTCCGCCCCCTCCACCTGGCCGCACAGGAAAGGTGTCAGCGGTTAGGAAGCTCATCTCGGATGCAATCTTTAAAACTCCCTCCACAACGCACACACACCCACAACACACACACCTTCTTGTCCTCCAGCAGCTCTATCTTGGCTGTGCTGTACCCGTCCCTCTGGCCGTGGCTCAGCACTCGAAACCGAGACACTCCCACCGTGTCCACCACCGAACGGCCATCGGGAAACGTCTTCACATCCTTCACCTCCAGCATGCAGCCGTAGTCAGCAAAACTGTGGACCAGGACCATGGAACCATTAGCCAGGTTGTTGGTCAGAATGTTACAGTCAAGTACAGTTTAGGGCAGGGGTACTCAATTAGAAACTAAAAAGGTCTACTCAACAAATTTCCATTCAGTCCAGAACAGTATTTTTCTGGCCCTTACCTCAGAGGTCTGGGGGTAATTTTGTTCAAAGTGTCTATGCTTTGTGTCATAGTGACGTTTCACGTTAGCTCTACCACTTTTGACAAGGGCAACCATCTCATTGCAGATTAAACACATCAGTTTTGTGCTCCCTACCGGCAACACAATTGCATACTGTCCATTCTGTCTGAAATTTGCGATTTTTGGAATAAACTTTTCGCTGGGTTTTGTCACGCCATGATTTTGGCCAAGGAAGAAACAGGCAGGCTATCGATTAGCCAGCGTTGTTGCGAATGACACACACAACCTGACCCACAGAGGTTGCTGCCAACGTTGAGTGAGTTGTCATGGTGATTACTATTACAGCTCCTGATTGGATCTTTGGATTGGACACAGAAGATAGAAAACCACATCTAGTAGGAAAACAATATAGGCGTGAAATCACGCACCAATGAAAACTCGCTTGGATCATCATGACTAAATTAGATTTTGGCTTCGGTCCAAATTGTATTACGTCCGGATCCAGACCGCGGTCTGCCTATTGAGTACCCCTGGTTTAGGGTTTTGGGTTTATGGCACCTGGAATGTTTTTGAGGTGTTGACTGCTTAGGTGTTGTGTCATAGGTCAGCTCACCCCTTGAGATCATCAGCAATGCACATTCCAAACTGCCTGGTTCCTGTTTCCATTGAGCGTCGGACCATGAGCCTGTAGCATGGCTCATAGATGTGAAGAGGGCATGGAATTGTGGGAAATGCAACCGTGCAGATGAAGATGGGCACTTCCTGCTTCAAGCTGCAAGAAGAACCATTTGTTAGGGAAAATCCCCATTCAACCAGCTGAGGAAAGCTGTTGTGATATTTTGTTACACTACAGACTATTAGATTTGCTATACACAATATGGAAGTCTCTAGAAGGGGTCTAAGGTCTTACTTGGATAGCTCCTTCATCTCCTCTTCATGGACTTTCCTTCTCTCAGCCAGAGCCTCAGAGAGATAACGTTGTAGCATTTCTTCAACCAACAGGGTCTTATGGTTCCCTCTGGAGGCCAGGTACTGCAATTACACCACACACAGACTATAAAGACCACGACGACGTGACTGATGAAAGCTTTTGCTAACAAGCATTAGCTATACCCAGTTCAGTACACACCAAGAAGATAACTTGGCGGGTTTAATATCTCAAAACAGTATTACCCAAATGATGGTAACAAAATGTGTTCAAAATATTTTACTGTGTTGCTGGAAATGTTTGCACAGTTTAATATTAATTTACCTCAGCAAGGTTCTCTTTGCACAGTGGGCAGTTTGGGTTGTGGTCCATGCAGCGCTCCAGACATTTCAGACAGAATGTGTGTCCACAGGGGGTGGTGACAGGCTCATAAAACAGCCTGAGGAAAGACACAAGTTCAATAATTCAGCAATACATCCCCCCAAAGGGATGTTGTGTATGTGTGTCTCTGTTTGTGTGTGTGTGTGTGTTGTATGGTTGACTTACCTCATACAAAGAGAGCACTCCATGTCAGTGCTGTCCAGGAGATGGGTAGGCACCTCCCTCTCACCACTATGAGCAACAGGAGCCTGGGATGAAGAGCAACCTTCATCTGAGCACAGACACAGAGAGAAGATGAATGCATCCCAAAGTATTTTTTCGTCGACAAAATTCTCGAGATCTTGGAAGTGAAACACAGTCTGCTAGTGAGATTGACCCTCTGTGTTTGGTGTGGAATGGGTCAAGTGCCCAGCTATATACAAATTGATGACGGTGGTGGTACCTTTTCTGGGCAACTTGTTGGCGGTCGCTAAGTTCGGAGGGTTGTCTTGGCATTTCCTTTTCAGACCAGAGGGGCAAGGTAAGGCTCTGAGGACTAAACCCAGGTCCTTGGAGTCCCCAGCGCATGTCTGGGGCTTGGCGGTCTTCTCAGACTCAGCAGGAGGGTTACCGAGACCAAACATCTGGTTCTGATCGGACGACAAACATAAGAGGTGGATGAGCGGTCTTGGTAAGTGTGCCGTCACACGCGCATCAAAGCGAATGCCCGTACAGTACACAAACAGAAAGACAGGAAGTGATGGGCCTGACAGGAAGTGATGGGCCTGTCATTGAGGGTGCTTGTGTGTGAGTGAGGGGCTCTCACCTTCGAGGGCCCTTCCATTAGGCCTTCTTTTTGAGGTGTGGAATTTAACGAGCCCAAGAGGAAGGAGGCGGGCTTAAGGGGGGAGGCGAAGCCTGTCTGACAGGGGCGGAGTGATGCGGACAGACTGTCCTTCTCAAACAAGGAGGAGAACATGTCACTCAACAGCTGCAAGATAAAGGACAGGGATTAGCAGATAACCAAGCACAGCACAAACATGCATTGTGTGGTCACACATGCTACATAACAATACAGCAGTACAAAAGAACAAAATTACAAAAGTACAATACCTTCTGAGCCTCCAGTCTGATAGTGACGCAGTTAGGCTTCAGAGCAACACAATAGAAATACTCTTTTAAGGTTTCTTCATTCCGTCCGGCTTTGCTCAAAGCCAATGCTCTCACATAATGGGCCTAGGTAAAAACACACACAGGGTTATGGTCAAGTCTTTTGATGACCATGTATCTATATAAACCATCATGGGTGAATATAAGTGGGACAATGCTGCGACCCAGTTTCACATTGTTGTATGTTCACCCTCTAACACTGCCTTTAGTCTATTCTCATGGAAGAATGTGGTGTTGGTAAAGGACCTGCCATTGTAATAGAAAATTACTATTCTTTAAGATGTCTATAATATTCTTTGGCCTAGAACAATTATTGCTGAGGTTTTAACTTCTGTAAAAATGGCATAACCTTTTAGCCTAAGACAGTATTGCTTAAGTTTCCGTTTGCTGACAAACGTCTAACAATTTGACTGTTTGACCCTGGTTGTTTTGCCCATACTCCAGGGGTGTTTTTGCTGACAAGTTCTGCTTCTGTCGTCTCAAGCTCTGTTTTTTAATATTGAGCATCTGTATCCAGTTCTGCAACCTATTTCCCTTTTATACTTTCTGTTATTGATGATTCCTCTTTTGATAGACATGAACTATTGAACTAATGATGTAACTGTCTGGAATTACTGTATAAAAGAGTGTTCAGATCATGACACCTTTAGAGAGCCCTTCTACTGCAGACATCATTTATGATACTGTTTTGGAACTGCTCCTCCTTGATTTCAAGAATAAACAGATAAAGACAAATTCTTCTGACTTCAGACATTCAATCATAGAAAATTCCACCACAAACTTGGCGTCACGAACAGGATTCCACGAGTGATCGTCGGGAGCGACGCGGACGGGGACTGATCATCCCAAACAAAGGTGTTTGGCCTCCAAAACCTCAACATTTTCAAAGAGAGGGGAGGACCGGCCGTTGCGCCCCCGATTGTCTCCGCTGGAATTTTGACCTGTTATGACATCTTCAAAATCATCAAAAGTTAAACGGTGAGAAATATTCATAACTTTTTAAATTTGGAATTTGGTACAGACCGGTCAGGCTTGACACCATAGGCGTTTTCCTCACTTCCTTTACTGGTTGTGGAAAAAATTCGAACCAGACTCTTCCCGGGGAAGAATTCCTTTATTCTTGTTGTGGAAAGAACGAACCAGACCTTACAGAGACGTCTGTATTGAAAATCAGTGCACTGCCCATCAAAGTAAGGATGGGAAAGAAAAGTAAACAGGTTGGACCTGTTGAGGGTCCTATAGTGGACCAGATGAGGAAGAGATATGGTGAAGAGAGCCTGGACTGTTTGCATGTTTGGTCAGAAAAGTTTGGTTTTCCTGTAAACGGATCCTTTAGGACAAACCAGCTGAGTCAGTTAAGAGAGAAATTGATGGAACAAGAAAGTGATTTAAGAGGGAAAAAGAAAGTGAATATGAAAGATTTAGAAATGGTTGAAAAACACAGGAAATGTTTTGAGTTGTGGAACAAAGAGTCTGACCGTAGGGAGAGATCCAGACTTCAGAAGGTATTGAAAAGTGAACCAGAAAAATGTCAGGATGAAGAGATAGGGAAATGTCCACCATACATGCCGGCGCACACGCACTCGCACATGTCTTCTGCTTTGTACCCACAGTTGAGTGCCACGAGGCTGCGCTCGGACCTGGATTTCCTGCCCTCCTGCCCTCCTTCAGCTCCACGACCAGACCACACACAAAGCCAACGACAACCCCCACCGCTGAGAGAGGCCCTTCTTCAGCCACAGAAAGAGGAACTCTCTTCTCCAACTAACCGCACCCGATCGGGCCAGATGTATGGACAGGGGAAGTCAACTTCTGTCCAGGCAGCCGACTCCACCACGCCTGTCAACCGCCGCGCAGAAAACACACCACTGCCTCCGGACTCAGACGATGAACTAAGTGCCTTTCCAGTACAGAACTACCCCATGGTGGAGGTCGCGGGACATGACGGCCCGACCATGGTTTTTCGCCCGTGGACTGTGTCAGACGTTAGGGAAGCTAGTTCACACCTCCCAGACGTTACTACCTCGGGAGAAGCCTTTGCTGAGGCATTGATTGTGTTCTGTAGGGAGTTCAGACCCACTTTAACTGAACTCAGGCGCCTGTTAGGGACAAAAATGAAGGCAACAGACTTTGCAAAGATCTCCAACATCCTTGTGGGTGATGACATCAGGTGTGCTCACATTGAATATGGACATGCGGACAATCCACAGTATGCGAGAAAAGTCACTGACATCGCTACTGTCATAAAGACAGCTTTTCCAACTCGACTGAACATGTCAGCAATAGCAGCATGTAAACAGAGACCTGATGAAGGTACAGACGACTACCTGCACCGCCTCACAGAAGTTTTCACCACCCACAGCGGCATTGCTCGACCCAACAACACCGACCAGATGACACCCTGGGAAACCCATCTCTGTTCTGCTTTTCTGAATGGACTGTTACCAGAGATCGCTGCTGCCATCAAACTCTCCTGTGTCTGTTATGAGGAAGCCCGCTCGGATGAACTACGACGACACAGCTGACATAACCAAGCTCAGCTGATGGCCAAGAAACAACAGAGGACCATTAAAGCTGAGAAGGAACTTCATCAAGCCACACTGACTCTTCTTCAAACTGCATCCCAGCAACATGGAGGCAAAGGCGGCTTCAACAAGAAGGGCAGGAAGGGAGAACAAGGGCGCGGTAAAGGAGACAACAAGGGTCGGCATTTCCACAAAGACCCTGATGCCTGTTTCAAGTGTGGGGAAAAAGGACACTGGGCAAGGGACTGTCCTAATAAGAGGGGGGAGAAGAATGAGTTTTCCCACCGGAAGAACAGCTTTCATTCATCCGATTGACTAAGAGGGCAGGAGACGGGAGCTGAGCGCAGACCACTGGCCTCAACGCAGCATGAAAAAGGTACCTTGCACACGCCTGCACATTGCAAGGAAGAATTGCTTGCTACACAGTCCATTTGCGATAACAATTTGCTTGCCTGCTGCAATGAAGAAATGCTTGCTACCAATGCTGAGGGACAGCTAGTATCCAGATGTATTTCAATTTTATCAGAAAAATTTGAACCCCAACCCACTTACTTGTCTTATTCATCTGAAGCATACAAGAGTTTTCCTCAGTTTACTATGATGATAGCAGGACGCTCCATTACATTTTTAGTAGATTCAGGTGCTACAAATTCAGTCATTAAAAGTACAGAGTTCCCCAGTTCGCCCAAGCTTAGTGGTCGTTTTGTTTATTCAATGGGCGCCTCAGGTCAGGTTGTTAAAGAAAATCTTACTGTACCCTTACCCTGCAACATTCCAAACGGAGACCCCTTGGAGCATTCCTTTTTGTTATCAAATCTATGTCCTATTAATCTGATGGGTAGGGATTTGATGTGTCGTTTGGGTATTTGTTTGTTGTCTACACCAGAGGGCATCAAGGTTACTGAATTATCAGAGGTTTTTTGTACTATGGCACTCTCAAGTCAGACAGATCTGCTGTATGCCTATCAGTGGAAAGTAACAGACCCTCCAGAGGGGGGGAGACTGTTAGAGATAGCCAGGTCACTTGTCTCCTCTGTTCATGTTGATTTTATGATGCCGGATGATTTGCATTGTACTTCTCATATTAGTATTGGAGCAGATACAGTTTATGAAACCGGCTGGTTTCAGGCTGTAAAATCAGAGAGTTTGCAGATTGTTAATTTGTATTATATGGATTTTTGTTGTGTTGCTGAAGTATTGTTAAAACAAGATCAACAGAGTTTCTTTGATGTTTGTGATTCTACTTCTCATGTCTCTTTGGTCAAGAGTTCCGACATGTCTTGGCGAGATTTGGGCCCGTTTCTGGCTGAATGCTTGAAGGTCTCTGACTGGGTCAGTACAACAGACCCCAACGTTTCTTATTCACTTACTATGAATTGTTTCAAGAAGTCTTTCCTTGCTGATGTGCCTGTGGTCCGTCACGTACAAATAGTAAAGGAGTCTGTTCACTTGCCTGTTCTGACAATGACACAGTCTGATTTATCACCTGACCCAGCACTTGACTCGGTTCCTAAAACTTTGTGGGCCACTGGCAAGTATGATGTTGGTTTGATCAAGAACTGTGAGCCAGTGGTTATCACTCCAAAGTCTGATTTCCGGCCCTGTCGAAAACAATACCCACTTAAACCTGAAGCTCTTGCCGGTATCAGACCTGTTTTTGAGTCTCTGCTCAATGCTGGACTTATTGTGCCTTGTGAGTCATCTCCTGTCAGATCCCCTTTATTTCCTGTTAAAAAGATTCGTGACGTGGGCCTTCCTGTTGAGTGGCGCTTTGTTCAGGACTTGCAAGCTGTCAATGCTGCCGTGCAGCCACGTGCTCCACACGTGCCTAATCCTTACACCATTCTATCACAAGTCCCACCCACAGCAAGATTATTTTCTGTTGTTGACTTGGCCAATGCCTTTTTCAGTGTTCCTGTTCATAAGGACAGCCAGTATTGGTTTGCATTCAACTTTGACGGCAAGGCTTACACTTTCACCAGGTTATGTCAGGGCTACTGTGAAAGTCCTACAATCTACAACGAGGCCATAAAGACCAGCCTTGAGACACTTGAACTCTCTCCAGGAACAGTTTTGCTGACCTACGTCGATGACCTCATGACCTGCTCGCCAACTGCTGACCAGTGCAGAAAAGACACCATCACCTTGCTTAAACATTTGGCTTCAGAAGGCCACAAAGCCAGTTTGTCAAAACTGCAGTTTGTTAAAGAGTCTGTAACATTTTTGGGACATGTGATCACAGCTGAGGGCAAATCTCTCTCTCCCAAGAGAATAGCAGCAATTCAAAACATCCCAAAGCCAATTACAAAAAAGCAAGTCATGTCATTTCTTGGAATTTGTTCTTACTGTCGACAGTTCATTCAAAATTATGCAATCCTAGAGGCCCCACTCAGTGCACTGATTCATGGGCAGAGCCTCTCCTCAAATGATAAAGTTACATGGACACCGGAAGCATATGACAGTTTTTGTGAACTGAAACTAACCCTACAGTCTTCACCCACTCTAGGTCTTCCAGATCCAACTAGGCCTTTCATTCAAGCTGTGGATGAGAAAAATGGGTGCATGACTTCTGTTCTCCTGCAGGAGCATGGGGGCGGGCAACGTCCGGTTGCTTACTTCTCTGCTAAACTTGACCCAGTTGCAGCTGGACTTCCGCTTTGTCTGAGAGCTGTGGCTGCTGCAGAGAAAGCAGTCATGGCATCAAGAGACATCGTCGGGTATTCACCTCTAACCCTTCTTGTCCCACATGCTGTTTCATTAATTTTGCTCGAACAGAAAACTTCTCATCTGTCCGCCGCTAGTTGGTTACGTTACAATGCCTCATTGTTGAATATGCCTAACATCACCATCAAGCGTTGTAATGTTCTTAACCCTGCTACCCTTTTACCCACAATTGTGGATGGTGAACCCCATGACTGTGTGCTAACCCTCCAGGAGGCCTGCACTCCCAGACCTGATCTCCAGGAAACACCATTATCCAACCCCGACTTCATTTTGTTTGTGGATGGGTCCGCCTCTCGCGACCCCTCTACGAGTGTTAACAAAGTTGGATATGCTGTTTGTTCTGCACATGACACTCTTGTTTCAGGCTCTCTTCCCAGCCACCTCTCAGCCCAGGCGGCTGAGTTGGTAGCCCTAAATGAGGCCTGTCGTCTGGCTGCAGGTAAATCTGTTACCATCTATACCGATTCCCGGTATGCCTTTGGTGTCGTTCACGATTTTGGTGCCCTATGGAAACACAGAAAGTTCCTCACCTCCTCGGGTAAACCCATCTCTCACCACACTAAAGTCGCTGCCCTGTTGGATGCAATCCTCCTTCCATCTAAAATTGCTGTGTGTAAATGTCAAGCCCACACCCATTCATGTGACCCCCTAGTCTTTAGGGAACGACAGAGCTGACAAAGCTGCTAAGGCGGCTGCTCAAGCTTCAACCACTTCCTTCCTCTTTTCTGAACAAGCCTCGAACTCTGAGGTTCCCTCTTCTCTCGCAGCTCTTCAGTCATTCGCCACCCCCCAGGAGAAAGCCCTGTGGAAGTCATCTGCCTGCACCCTAACAGAAGGAGTGTGGCGCAGTGTGTGTGGAAAACCCTGCCTTCCCAAACATTTCTTTCCCCATTTTGCAAAATTGACACATGGGCGGGACCATGCGTCAAAAGCGGGGATGATAAGTATGCTAACACAACAGTGGTTTACAAAGGGATTTACAGCATATGCACAGAGATTTTGTCAGTCATGTATGATATGTGCAAACCACAATGTAGGACGAGGCATACCCACTACACAGGCCGCACATCCACCCCCATCACATCCATTTGAACACCTCATGATGGATTTTATTGAGTTAACACCATCTGAGGGAAAAGTGTACTGTTTGGTTATGGTAGACTTATGGTCAAAATGGATTGAAGCTTTCCCTGCAAAACATGCCACCAGCCATGTTGTTACAAAAGCACTACTAACTGAGATTGTTCCTAGATGGGGTATACCAGCAAAAGTCAGTAGCGACAATGGTGCACATTTTGTCAACTCTGCTCTTGATCAGGTCGGAAAATATCTAGGTATTGACATGAGGCGTCATTGTGCATACCATCCGGCCAGTGGGGAAGCAGTCGAGCGGGAGAATGGGACCTTAAAGATGAAGCTGGCCAAATGCTGGAGGACACTGGTCTCTCATGGACCAAAGCACTGCCCATTGCACTGACCTACATGAGAATGAGAAAGAGAACCAGAACTAATCTCAGTCCGTTTGAGATCCTTTTTGGGCGACCTCCTACACTGGGGGTGAATGCAGAGAGAAGGCCTTTTCCTTCCACCTCTCTCTGTGAGGATGCAATGTTACAGTATTGTAAAAACTTGTCGGTTGTGCTCTCTCAGATTTCTACACAGGTAAAAGACGCATTGCCCCAGCCAGCTGAAGGTACTCTACACAACCTTAAGCCAGGTGATTGGATCGTGGTGAAAGATCTGCGCAGGAAGAACTGGAGATCGAAGAGGTGGTTAGGACCGTTCCAGATCCTGCTAACTACACACACTGCTGTAAAGACGGCTGAAAGAGCGACCTGGATCCACGCCAATCACTGCAGAAAGGTTCCTGAGCCTCCCGAGTAACCACACACCTGCCACACACTTACACGGCAGGGCTGCGCTGACTCATCACAGTTCTAGAGTGTACGAAGAACGCTGCTCTGAACTGCTCCGGCGAAATACATAATGCACATACACGTTCCAGAGAATACATCCACATCTGTTGTCACCAAGCAACCTCCAAGGGACAACGTGGGACCGCCGACCACCATGAGAACATCCTGCAACCGTTCCAGATTAGGTACCATGATGGGGCTGGCCTTGATCCTCACTCTGATCCTATCTCCACTGGTGGTATCTCACTCATCGTACAGTATATCAGATGGTGAGACTCCCAAGGGAACAGACTGATCAGCGCGTGGCGATATATGGCCCGACCAACATAACAGAAGGAGATTGTCCTGTGACACTCATGTCTAGCCAGAATTGAGACTGTTCGATATCTAAGAGTAGTAAAAAATACTCGCAACATTGCTTATGTTTGTACATACCCACCCGCCTTGACTAAAAGCTTTCAGAACTACAGACGTACTGTACGTGGGGGGAGTTTAGGGACAACCATGAAATTCACAATGTATTTTCCCCGGTTAGGATGGCTGAGTCTGGCTGATGATTGTTAAGGCCATTGACAGATCTGTTAACACCCAGTTCCTCAATCTTGTGGCTACAGACCGCAACCCCACTCATGCTCCTCTGCCGACTGACCTTTGGAGGCCCTGGGCAAGTCCATCTGATTTTGATTTTGGTTCTGATTCCAACTCTGATGATGCCTCGGTCATAGTCTAATTTGTTTTTGATCATGATTGTGTCACATTCTGATTTGTTGGAACGTTTGCCTATTGGTGCTTGGACATTTTGCCCTTCTGAATTGCGATATTTGCATTTTGGCCCGTATGAAAATGTTGATATTACATTACATACTGTATCCTCTGATGACACTTACATTTCTTTGTCTCCTGATAGCTCAGATTTTCCCTTGTCTCCTACAATTTGGGTAGTACATTATCAGGCTAGAGTACGTGCTCTCATCAGTTTATCACGACCAACTTTTATTTGGAATATGATTATAATAGGTGACTGTCCTTTTATTTCCATTTTTGTTGGACACCTTTGTGTCTTCTCTGCCCTTCCGGGTAGATGGTAAAAAATTGTTCTGTATATTTTTCTGCTTGCTCAAACACTCAGAGACGTCTATGTCTCGCAAAACCAGCTTTTGCTTATTCTACTGGTTAATGATGAAGTGTTTTCAACTGTAACAAGGGTAACACATTTGATGTATTCCATGTAGTTGTATTTTCTTTGTTTTATATAATTTTTATGTTGATCAAGGGTTTGATCAAAAGGGGGGAATTGTAATAGAAAATTACTATTCTTTAAGATGTCTATAATATTCTTTGGCCTAGAACAATTATTGCTGAGGTTTTAACTTCTGTAAAAATGGCATAACCTTTTAGCCTAAGACAGTATTGCTTAAGTTTCCGTTTGCTGACAAACGTCTAACAATTTGACTGTTTGACCCTGGTTGTTTTGCCCATACTCCAGGGGTGTTTTTGCTGACAAGTTCTGCTTCTGTCGTCTCAAGCTCTGTTTTTTAATATTGAGCATCTGTATCCAGTTCTGCAACCTATTTCCCTTTTATACTTTCTGTTATTGATGATTCCTCTTTTGATAGACATGAACTATTGAACTAATGATGTAACTGTCTGGAATTACTGTATAAAAGAGTGTTCAGATCATGACACCTTTAGAGAGCCCTTCTACTGCAGACATCATTTATGATACTGTTTTGGAACTGCTCCTCCTTGATTTCAAGAATAAACAGATAAAGACAAATTCTTCTGACTTCAGACATTCAATCATAGAAAATTCCACCACACCACCATGTCTGCCTGTACACCAGTATTTTCTTTCACCTTGGGCCACAGAGGCTTCAGTTGACACATGCTGTCCCCATCCTGAAGAGCCAGTCTGAAGTTCCCCATCTGCTGATGGAGATCTGCCCTCCGCTCCAGTAACCTGGACATAGTTGGGGCTGCAAAGAGGAAGACATAACAATAAGTCTGTGTAGTTTATAAGCAGTCATATAAACAGCCTCTATAGAGGTTTTGTCTGATGTATGGAAGTGTTATGGACAGTCCCACAAGAAGGATAGTTATATATAAAACACATAATTCATCCATAAAACACCCCTGAATTACATGCATTACACTATAAAAATAAAATCTTCGTCTATGAAATAAAATGAAAATAATAAGCTATTATGACAATATTAAGCTAAATTATGTAGCAGAGTTGGCAACCCAAAAAAACTGTTACACGAAAAACATTATCTCATCCCCTAAAATCCAGGTCATGCTCATAACTAGTTCAGGGTCGCGTCAAGTTTTGTGAAGAGAGCACGTAAGCTGTTATGTGTTCATTTGCTACTTTGCACACCAACCCTGTTCAGATTCCACATGTTGGGAACTCTATTTTAGATGTGCAGAAATTCGAGAAGTACATTAGCAGGGCCCGCAAAAAAAGGCTACTCTGTAGAATAGAATTCTGCTCTACCAAGCTTGACCTACTTTTCCTGCTGTTGTGATGCTATGCAAGGTACATAATGGGCAAACTGATATTTCTACGGAAAGTACAGAGTCCAGGCGTACGATCACTAAAGAAATTGAATCAGTCTGTAAACATTTATGATCAAATGCGCAGTTCCCCCAACACATGGTGTTTATGTCTTTGAGTGAGCTGGCATGAAAAAAGTGTAATGATGCCAATTATGTTGCCTGACCCAGATATTAATTTAAGATCTGCACGCTTCCATGTCACCTGATAAGTAGGTTAACCATCCATTACTCAAATGTCCCATGTGAAGGGGAACTATTAAAAGAAAGGGTATTACAGAAATAATTCATGCTTTAGCCTACCCATTTCTACAGCTTTGTTGTATCTTTCTAGGGCGTTGAGGAAGTCGTGTTTAGTCCGTAGTCTCTCCCCCTCCAGCCAGTATCGCCTTGCTTGACTCTCCGCCACAAACCACTTTTCCAACAGGCTGCTTAGAACCACATTGACTTTAAACGCAGTTGGCTTCACTTTGCCCGTCGAGTTGCTCAGTTTATATCGACACAGTTTGCATTCTGTGACGTGTTTATCTTCAACACAATATTTGCAGTATGTATGGCCACATTCTAAGGTCACAGGCTCTGACAAGAGGCACTTGCAAAAATGGCAAGAGAAAAAGTCCAGTGTTTCTTCATCCTCAGATAAGTCATCCACTGAATATGAACGGTTCAACTCGTTTCTATTAACTCCAACTCGGCATGACGAAGTCTTACTTGGAGCTGAGATGCACAATTCCTTTTCGCGCAAGGTGTGCGTAATACAGTCAACAAGAGATCCTAATTCTTGGGGTTTTAAACTGTCCAGTTTGGCAGCAGCACAATACGAGTCCAGTGCCTCTCCTATGCGCCCAGCCCTGCTAAGCGCATCTGCCTTCAGTAGACACAGAGGCCTGTCTGGTTGCTGAAGATCTGCAAGTTGAGAGCTGTAAATCTCAACAGCAAAGTTGTAGTCTCCAGCCTGGCAGGCTTTCTGTGCCACATCCAACATTTCTGCACACAACCAGGCAGCAGTGGGAACAGTTGTGCTGTTCGTGGAATGATCCAATCCGTCTCGAACAGCGATGTCCATTTTCGTGATATAACTGAAGAATCGCTCAAATCAGTTACGCTCAGGGGTCAGTCAAATTACTAGCTATCTAATCGATTCAGTCTAGGTAAGGATCAGACCGGACACCGAAGCAAGTGTTTAGTTCCATCCATTTCATTCAGCTGCAAATCGAATTTTCCATGTTAATTTAGCTACGTAAGACCGTGACACAGTGAAACTGGAAGTTTGTATAACAGCAGTCTTACACTCACGGATGATATAACATCCTTTAAAACGAGTAGGCTATACTTCCTTCGTTTCAAGGCATTTTCACGAACATGTTATATGCTGCATAAATACGTGAGCACCGACAACTGACACAACCTTGCATTACGAGTAAAAACGAGCTAATGTCGTAGAAAAGAAATAGCCGCTGACACTAGTGTTTCGTTATAACGCCTGTCTAGACCTATATCTCTGAACTAGAGTTGGGCAGGCGAATCAGTAACCCCGCCCATACACTCGCCCAAAACCCAAAAGTTGTTCCCTCGATCTATTACTAAACTTGTATGAACAGCCAGCACGCTGCTCGTTTTTACTTTGCTGGTCCGATGGTTTGTATATAGGCATAATAACAGAATTTGAATCACACTCTCTCGACGTCAAATTCAGGAATTAAACTATAAGGGCAAACTAGTTATGATGCGCCTGTTTGGTAACATCGGGTGGCACGTGACTTGAGGGAGCAAAGTCATTGGGTAGTCTGACTGTTTATGTAACGATAAAGGTTGTGTAACAGAAAATAACTGCATATTTGATCATACTGTTCGGGTCAAGAAGCACTGTAGACATTTGAAATCCCTTCCGTCGTCAACTGTCAGTTATATTAAGCTAACAGGCCGCTGGCGCTGGGCACACAGGCAGTCTGCCAGTAGCATTGACTTGCCAATGCGGTGTAGCCCTGAGTGCTTTACATTAAACAGCTTAACATTATGCAAATTAATTTTTACAAAAACGTTAGCAAACTGCAGAATAGGTAACACTATTGTACAGGCTTATGTGGAGAATTCTGAGAGAAAACAACAGCAAGTCACATATAGTTGATATAGGTATATTAGGGCCAACTCAAGTGGCTTGAGGAAGACGAGTCTCATCCCACCTTAAGGAGGCTGCAGACAGCGCTCTATTCACACACTGTTTGGACACACTTTTAGCAGCTGTAAAAAAAAGAGATGGGTGCTTTTCTCTATAAGACATACTCTGAAATCTGAATAATACTAATTTATGATCATTAATCACACCACAAGCCTGTTATCATTTAAAACCAATGTGCAGCACACTAACGTGCTGCTAAAACGTTGCCACCCTAACCCACAACGCTACCGTCACCGTAGTTCTTAGTCCATCAGTCCAACCTGTTACCTGCTCTGCTCAGGGTACAGGCAGCACACGTGACCCTCTCACCCCTTGTGGCAACACATGGAGGCCTGACAGTTATCCTTTGTCCACTGCACACAAACAACCTCAATAAATGAACCCTCCAACAGAAGACCACAAACATGTGTGCGGCACATGCCTCCACTGAATGAATGGGCCCAGAGTAGAATGATCAAAAAGAACTGGGTCACGACAGAGAAACATATTTCTGAGCACCAACACGAGGAAGCTATTGTTCCGACAGTTGCTTTGATTCTTGTTGGATAGTTTCACATGAGCGATCAGATTTCAGGACATCATGCGAGGACATGGAACACCAAGGTTAGAACTCACAGAGTTCGGATCATTCAGTAACACACTGCAGCTGCTAAGACACCAGTGGGCTTTTACAGACATTTATTGGCAAAACCAACAGGGCTCTTTATTGATGTTGAAAAACAAAACAAGTTTATTTTTTCTTGATTTCATATTGGCCTTTATTAATTCTCCAGAATTAGAGTACAAAGTCACCAGGAAGCATTTCTTCATAGATGGGTGATGACAGCTCCACACACACACACACACACACACACACACACACACACACACACACACACACACACACACACACACACACACACACACACACACACACACACACACACACACACACACAGACACACGCACACAAAAACGTTTGTTGGTATGGAGATGTTCATTGTCAACTTCCAGGCCTACATTTCGGAGCGTAAAACCATCCTCGCCCTCCCACAGCCCCTGGACCACAACGCTGTCTCTCCGCATAGGGGTGACAGAATGGAAGTACCTGGATGACACACATTCGCCGTCTCTGCCTAACCGCGGAAAGAGAACGCAGATAGCCTCGCTGCCCATAAGAAAGCACAGGCATCACGGCTCACACAGCCATACTGCCAGGCACACAGCCAGTGATCCTGTTCACAGGCGTGTCTGGAAGTCTGCAGAGCTGCCAAGACTTTCCCATTGCTTGTCCTCCATCCACTACACCTACAGGGGTTTTTTGGTACACCACATATGCAAGGGAACCAAGTCCAGTATCATATCGGTGTGTTCCCCACCCAGCAGTGTCGACCCCTGGTGCTCCCAGTGTGGGTCTGGTAGGCGGCAACAGCAGCAGCCCTGTCTCTGTAAACGTGCTGAGGTTACACACTCGCACAGTAGGTTACACTGTTTAGTTTCCTTATTAAATAAAAGTTACCTATCATAACAAAAGCTAAAGGACTACCAAGAAACACTACTATGTGGCACTTCATTAGTTGTAGAGCCATAACCATGGCAACAAACTCTACCTCAGGCCACATACTTGATCTGGTCTGGGTGTGCCTGGTTGAGGCATGGTCGGCTATAGCAAATCAGGCTCCATCGGAGGAACCAGCCTGGCTGCTAACTGCCGCCATCCCCTCACTACGGCACATCAGCCTGCAGGAGGCACCCTATCGTCTCAGTCAACCATGGCCAGATTAGGAGAAGCAAGTTAGCTTACTTAGCCTACAAGCCTATCAGAACTGTCTTTAGCCTTTAGCTCAGTTCATTAGGAAGTCTGGACTGGGATAACCAAACAGGCCAAAGTCCCCCTGATATCTGGCGAAGAGACGCCTGATGTCACGCTTGCTGATGTCTGAGAAGTAGTGCTCCACCTTGGTCTGGTTGTAGCGGGTGATGCCTGGCGGGATGGTGGGGTAGGACACCAGGCGCTCGATCCCAGCAGCCTTGAGGATGTAGGGAGCGTCCCGCTCCAAGGTCTCGTGGTGGCCCACCACGCTGTAGGTGATGTCACAAGGCGCGCACAGCTCGGCGTACGTCACCCAATGGATGACGTGCTCGCCAAACTGCCTGTCCATGCGCCGCCTTCCGGGCACGTCGCCCAGGTAACGGACAAAGTCCTCGAAGCGCAGGCCCGTGGCCGCCGCGTCGTTGTCTCTGTGGCTCTTGCGGTACTTGCGGATGATGGCGGGCGCAATGTCGTGCTTGTACCAGGGCTCAAAGCGGGGGTTCTTCACAAATTTGTCCTTGAAGGCGGAGATGAGGCGCTCGAAAGGGTCTCTCACGATGAAGAATTTAAAGTAGGTGTTTAATCTGGAGATCAATCGATTTGTTTGTTAGTGCTGAGGCTACAGAATGCATTAACTGTTTATTATCCTGTTTGAACAAAGTAGAAAGTGCTTAGTTGTGACACGACTAACTGACATTTTGTGGTCAAAATTAGGAGAGCTCAAACTTGAACTCTGACCTTTCAGTAATCTCCACCTGACTCAGAGAAGAGAGGCGAGGCAGGCCATTCTTCTCGTGATCGTGAACCAGATTTTCTGGGATCTCATCCACAGTGGAGAACACTCCTGAGAGACAAAAGAAGAACCGTGACAATCGGACACTCGCCATCCCCGACCTCAGTCAATCAAGCAGTGTCACACCATGAAAGCAAACACTCACCGTTGAGAACAATCAGGACCTTTTTCCATTGAGTGTTCCCCACTTTGGGGGTCTGGCAGAAGAGGATCTTGTGCTTGTCGCATACAAAGATGCGGTCCAGGACGAACTTGTTGATGGAGGTGTGAGTGAGGTTCCTGAGCGTCGAGTTCTTGCACACAGCCGAGAGCAGCTCCAGGCGCTTTGCTTCCACAGAGCGCCAGTCTGAGAGGTCCGCGGAGGACGGCTCAGCCGTCTGACACACAAACACACAGACACTGCCTTCATGAGACATCTGCAGCACACTCTGAGTTGCAATCTGCTGCATTCTAGTGATGTGAGTCATGGACCTACCAGGTCTGATGGCTTCTCATCTTGTGTTTCAGACTTCTGCATGGAGGGGGATTTGATGATCTTGGTCCCTGACAGAGTCCAGCTCTGCATCTCAGATTGTTCCACATAGTCTGAAACAGAGTCCAGGCATGTATTACATTATGGTTTCGCAAATCCGTACTGACAATACATAACTGGCCGCCAGTGTCTATATAGCTGACATCTTAACTAACTCACCATCCGCGGCTCTCAAATTGAAATTGATGAATTTGCTGGCGAACATTAGGATGAGTAGCATCCAGCCGCAAGCCCCAACGAGCAGCCAATGGTGCCGCATCGTTTGGGGCATCAACCGTGGGACATCATCCGTGGCCCATCAAAATAGTGAAGTTGCCTAGCTAAAGAAGGCAGAGAAGATTGACTGACATTGCAAAAGACAGATAAACTCATGGTTGCGAGGAAGCTTCATCGAAAGCTACTCTGAGGTTATCACTTCTATTTCTAGCTAGCAAAAAATACGTGGAGGGTTAGCAACAGATGGCAAAAACTGGATGTATGTATGAGCATTTTAAGCATGTATGAACATGTTTCATCTTGTTAGCTTTTACCTTCTATTTAGAAATCAAGATCCATTAGCTACGTTACGTTGGTACAATTTGCTAGGTCAATACAGAAAATAACGTTTACATGTGTAAAAGTAGCTTGCCTCGTTAGAGCCATACGCTAGCGCACAAGCTAAACAGATGTTTAACTTTAACACGAGCTAACAAGCTAGCCAGTTAGTTAGTTAGCTGTCCAGCCGCCCCGGCATTGCCTCTACAAATTATTTGGTAACTGGAAACTAGACTGCACTTCAGCAAGATGCTACATTTTTTGTTCAAAAGCAAATAGCAGCGATATCTATTGTCTTACCGTTTAAATGTGAATGTGCTGTGTTGCAGCTATCGCAGTAATGTTAACTAGATATATAGCTAGCGTCTCGGATGACATTTTCGATGTGTCCTGTAGTCTGTTGTGATGGAGTACAGCATTCGCCAATCATCGCCCAACAACATTGAAGGTCATGTCGCCCCCTAGCGCTCAAATGTTTGCAGTACATCATGGACATCTCGTGGACCAGGGCAATGAAAAGCCTCTTTGTGTATGATTATGTGATGTGATGCAATGTAGTCCTTCCCTCAGACGATGATCACATTTTCTGTTTAAACTTTAAGCAAGACGAAAGCAATATTGCATAAGCTGTGACTTAAAGTTTTGAGATACTAGAACTTTAACTTCCAAGTTCACAAATGTTAATACAAATGATAATGCAGTCATAAAGCGACATGCTTGACACAATATAATAGTTGTCCACTCTTACCGCATGGTTCCCAATAAAACTCAATTTAATGTGTATGAATGTATAACAATGCGTTCTTTCATTGAAGACTGTATAGGCTAGCTGGAAAACATTTGTCAGGCACAATGGGTTTCACTGTGTCACTAACAATGCATGGCTGACAAAGACACATTATCAACAAGACTGTGAGAGAGCATTATGTCACTTTTCGAGATGTCTAATGATGCAGAGCATAGCCACATTCACACAAGGATCAGGAACCGCATGTGCACTACACTTGAGAAACAGATACCTGCTACTTTACGTTCGGAAAAAAAAGGTGAGAGTTTTAACAGGGCACACTGGGTGTTTTTCTGTCTGTACAAACACCCTAGGATACACACTTCCAGGCAGCCAGTTCACATTTTAGTCACGTGGCAATGTCATTTTATCACACCCACTATAACATCTTACCTGACATCTTAACTCAAACCGTCTTAGTGCCAATCCTTATAAATGCATCTTCAAGCTGTAGGAAAATAGTTAAGAGCACGCCCTTATATTACTTAAACATCAAATTGTTTTAATTGAGTTTGCCCACACACATGATCATGTTTCTTTGACAATACATGAGAAAAAAATCGAAGCACGTCAAGAATAAAGCCTTGAAATGATCACAGTAGGGCTGCAACTAACGATTATTTTAACAATCTATTAATCTGTCAGTTCTTTTTTCGATGAATCGGATAAAAAACAAACGCATTAATTTCCAACCCTTTATTCAAAAACAGCATTGGCTGTGCAAAATTCACAGTGAAAAAAATCTTAAGAATGTGCACAAACAGGCACACAATTTTGAAAAATGTATATTAACGTGGATTTAATGCTGTTTTCCAAGATGACCAATTTGAGTTTTGTTAAAAACTATTGAAAATTGAAAGGTTGTGGAAGTAGGCCAGACTATTAGAGTAATCTGGTGTATATTTAAGATTTGACACCATTTTGAAAAAAATTTAGATTTGAGGATTAAGCTATTTTCAAAGATTAGTGATTTTCTATCATTTTATTTGAAACTTCGTGGAAAAGTAAAGGCTGTGGACGTATACCAGACATCGTTAAGGAACTCTGGTGTCTATATTCCTAAAAATATTATAGAAGTCTACATTTTTCAAAATGGTATGGGTTGTTTTCACCCAGTCCCTAACGCGATGCTGCCAAGTAGCGTCTTCCGAATGAGAGACGAATGTCGAATATGAAACGAACTTCACCTCGGTCAATTAACACACTGTTTCGATGTATTTAGTGTGAAATGCTCCCACACCTTGGATGACTTGGGTTGTACTAATTTCTCTGCCTCCGCTATGTGCTTCAGAACGTTACTCAACAGCGTCTCTCCGATGGCCTTTGTTCTACCTCCGCTCCGCGCTCAACGTAACTTTTTTTTTTATACTCAAACATCCCCGCAACATATTGAGTGGTTTAATAATCGCGCGACACAACGAATCGATTATGAAATTCGTTGCCAACGCTTTTAATAATCGATTTTAATCGATTCGTTGTTGCAGCCCTAGATCACAGCAAACATTGACCAAAGCTGTTAGTCATGTCAATAAAGACAGGAGGCAGATATCTTTTTTGTACATTTATTCCACTCTCAGAGGGGACACTTAGTTTTCATCCACATTGACTGTCTGCAACCCTGCAGGATGAGGAAAAAAAGGTTTTAGCAAGAGTTTGTCTTCAACCCCAAACAAAATGAATAATTTTGATGAAGTCATCTCGAGTTAGTACTGCTTTACCTTTGTATGTCGTGACAGGAACATATGTGACGAGAGTGTACAGCTTGTTAGGAGAGTCCTCGTCCTCATTGCGCTTCCTGGACAACCGTACACGCATTCTGTACGGAACATTCCTGAATGACAACATAAGAATATAGTGCACGTTATCTCCTGTGGCAGCAACTTGTGTAGATGTTGCCATGAATGCCCAGCTAATGGACTAACATCTAAACAGCATATTTTATTCCTCATGTGACGCTCCCTACATCCTCAAGGCTGCTGGGATCGAGCGCCTGGTGTCCTACCCCACCATCCCGCCAGGCATCACCCGCTACAACCAGACCAAGGTGGAGCACTACTTCTCAGACATCAGCAAGCGTGACATCAGGCATCAGGAGTCCTTACCTGATGCCTTTGGTCCACACTGCCTTGTTCAGACGAGTGTCGATGCGTACATCTGGGGTTCCCATCTCTTTCACGGCAAACTTGCGGATCTCATTCAGAGCGCGAGGGGCTCTCCTCTTGAAACCCCTACAGGCACAGAACAACAGTAGGAAAGGTTGGTCTTCTAAGTGAGGATGGCTGTGTGAGGCAGGTTACATTTAGGCAGGTAGACATGTAGCCGTTTTCAACACATAGCACCATCTACTGTGCATTCTCCACTCACACTCCATGGATGCGCTTGTGGATGTTGATGGTGTACTCCCGGGTCACCACTTCATTGATGGCTGAGCGCCCCTTCTTTTTCTCTCCCTTCTTAGTGGGGGCCATCTGTAACGTTACACAAAAGACCGTTTAAGACTATTTGGGTTTACAGGTTGCCAATACAGTGGTTGGGTTAGCAAGGTTTTCTCGCTCGAGCGGTCTACTGATTTATCCGTATCCATTCCACATCGTCATGTGTACATACCTATACACCATTTATTGCAATGTAAGTGTCTAAACAATTTTCATCCACGCCCTTGTATGAACATTGCCTCGTTTGCCTTCTAACCCGTAGACACCAATCAATTTAGCCAACGAGCCACCTTTCAATTGAAATGATTGAAATGAAATGCCTAGCCAAGTAGCATTAGCTAACTGTTAGCTAGCTAGGTATAAAGCACACAATGGTGGTGCCCCAGACATAGTCAAGATGGAGATATACATCCTGTCACTATTAAATGTCTTATTTCAACAAATAACTTGTTCTTTCATCTTTGCATACCACGTCTATCACAAACACTGATGGCTTGAGCGTGTTCCACTGGGCTAATGTCACTCCTAAAAAGGTTTGTCAATTTGAATCTTATTGCTAACTACATCGATGGAAAGAAACACTTCAAATTATCGTCCAACGTATAATGAGTAACATAGGGATGGATTGGGACCGTAAATATACTTATTCAAAGCACAGATATAGCAGGATGGCATTAGATTGTATGAGGATTTTGAAATACGAAAACTTACTTTCAAAGGAAATTGACAGAAAGGAAGTTATTAGGCGGAAGGATTATGGGTAAAGGAAGTGGGTCCGTTACTTGCCACACCTCCGACAACAAATGCCGACTTTTAGGTTCCTATTGCCGATAAAAGTTCGTGGAAGGTCCTGTGGCCAGTGTTCGATAAAACGTAATCTATGACGGTCAAATAAACAACATTGACCTACATATCTTTACAAAACTATATATTTTGACATTAACAATTTAATATATTTAATCTAAACCTACCTTAGCTGACCAAGTGGAGGATGGCAATTCAAACAAATATCATGCATTGGAGTAGGAAAGTAAACATAAGGCTTTGCTCTGTCAGTTTTCATTTCAATGATTTCATTGTATTGTCCGTTTATGCAGAATTTTACAGTAACAGAGACGTTGAACCAACATTCATTTTTACCATGCCAAAAAATGTATGCCTGCAAGCGTTCACAGACACAGTAGTGGTTCTGGGAGTTGAAGTCCAGAGTCTGTGTTTTTCATGTAAGCCACACAGGCGATTTACCAGCAGACAGCAGGTGAAGAATTGAACCCAGTGCTCCTTGTGAAGTTCAGCTTGTGTCCTCAAATGCCTCCTTCCACCCACCCATGTTGCAGGTTTGTTGACTTGTATAACCCAGTCTGTACACCCAGACATACAGTTTCTAGTGGATTATGTCAATTAGATCAGTCTGTCCCTTCAGTCATTGATCCAAAACCAGTCAACATAGCATGCATGCATGCATACGGTGAGTGCAAGTTTGTTTGGCCACAGGGTGCGGTGGTGGACCAGATTGGTTTGTCTCACAACCTCTAATGTACTGGTTCCACATCAGTCATTAACAATACAGTTCATCCTTCAAAAACATTGCCCAATCACTCCATGACACAAATACATTCATGTGAGGTGGTACTTTGAAAGTATGTCGAACTCATGAGGTAAGAAAAACAAATTCAGGATGGAATAGTTCGGTAGTGGTTCATGGAAAACATTAATTGAAGGCTCGCCAGGTTTTCACAGTATCTGGACAGCAGATTACCTGATGATCCAATGACATAAACATGTACATAGAAAGAAAAAAAACAAGCTGGACACGTCCATGAAAAATTAGCATGACTCATACAAAGCAAAGATAGGACCCGTTACAAATGAACAGCTAACCATTTTAATGCACAGTTTTTCTTAGCCAATGCACAACATAAGAAACAAACCAAACCAGCAACTTCATTATAAATGGGGACCTGACAATTAAAAAGCTGCTCTAAAACATAAAAATAGCACGAAATAACTGGCATCATTCCGGGCATATGTGTGTATGTCTCTCCTGTCAATTATTGATTAGTTCAACGTACAAGGCCACTATCTCACCATAGGCTAGAATATCCAGTAGTCTCTATGGCGCTTTACTCGAAGATCAAGCTTCCAAAATGATAAGCACTGACTTTTGTGAAAGTTTCAGCATTTTCCATTCGTTTTTTCTCCCGATGTTAAAGAAGGCTAGGTATGGAGATGGAGCTAGAGGAGGGGGTTATGGGGCGGGGGGGGGGGGGGGGGGGGCTTAGCTGTTTCATGCTTTAACTCACTAAGCCCATTCCCTCAGGAGACGCACACCTCCGGCTGGGCGCTGGGCTTGTCAACCACCACGGCAGCTGCCGCCGCCGTAGCTGCAGCTGGTGCAGTGGTGGCTGGCGGGCCGGAGTCCAGCTTGTCCTGGCCTGCTGCCTGACTGGCCACGGTCTTCTTGAAGAGACGCACGCTCAGCTGCAGCAGCTCATTGTCCACCACAGGAACACTGGGGTACATCTGCTTGGTCAGGCCCTGGAGGGAGGGAGAGAGGAAGGCATCAGCAGAGTTAGGGAAAACACACTGACTCCTTCACCAGGTTTACATTTGTTGTGCACGTGTTGGGGGGGGTGCAGTGAGATCAAATGCTTGCCAGGACGAACCTTTTCGTTCTTCAGCAGCTGCCTGCGGATGGCGATGTCCCTGCGGGCACACAGGGCCTTGCAGCAGGGGCCTAGGTTCCTCAGCAGGCCCGCCCTCTCCACCTTCCTCTTCAGGGCAGCCATGTTCAAGGCTCCCAGGTCGTGCTCAAACAGCTTTTCGGCATCTGTCGGAATAAGGCTGTCGAGTCAGACTGGCGGCTTGAGCCGAGATAAATGAAATTCTGAATGTACAACTAAACACAGAACAATGTATATATAGTAGGGTCCAAAAACCAGAGACCACTGGTCTACTACTATACTTGAAACTCTACTACTATACTTGAAAAGATTGTGATGTCACAGAATGCTCGTCTTTCTCAGTCTTCAATTCCCCCCCCCCCCCCCCCCCCCCCCCCCCCGCATTCCAATGTTCAACGTGGTCTCAGACGTTTGGACTCGACTGCAAACGAACCCCAAACGCAGCTCTGGCTCTCCGCGGCTCTCACCTTTCGGGTCCTCCAGCTCCTTTTTGCAGACCTCCCTCACTTGCTCCAGGAGCTCGGGCCCCGCCAGGCGCTTGGACACGCCCGCCCGGAGGAGCACGGCGCCCGGGGTGAACCTCAGCAGGGCTGCCCCCGCCGCCCGCGGCTCCTGCTTCTGCTTGGGCATCAGGCTGGACCAGTCCACGTCAATCACGTCCAGGGGACCTGGGGGTGTGGGGGGACAGACACCAGGGTTTGAGTTACGTCACCAGCGTCCGTGTGTCGTTAGCGTACGCCTTGGTGCGACGCGTGTAATTCACCCATCGCTAAGCCCCTCCCCGCTTGGTTACTGTTGCTAACTCGGACAAGCTATCGCAGCTGACCAGAGTTTTAGCCGTCAAAAGGGACTTAATTATGCAATGGAGGGATGCATGCAGAATTTAAAAGTAGATATGGTGGATGACAAACTTAAATTGGAGGCGAGAATTAACAGATCTCAATGCAAGACGGAGAACCCTCATCTCACTGTCATCACGATTCAGGATAACATCCAAGACCAGCAGTGTTCATGCACCGCAGGGTATTCATTTACCTTCAGTTCATTTAACTTATCTGGAGAGGCACTGAGATGTAAACCTACGTTTATGAGTTTATTCACTAGCATTACCCTGTCCCTGACAGGACAGTGTCCTAACCATCTAGCTCAGGGGTGGCCAACCCTGGTCCTCGAGAGCCTCAGTCCTGCATGTTTTAGATGTTTCCCTGCTCCAGCACACCTGATTCAAATAAACGGTCATTCTCAGGCTTGGATAACGACCATTCATTTGAATCAGGTGTGCTGGAGCAGGGAAACATCTAAAACATGCAGGACTGAGGCTCTCGAGGACCAGGGTTGGCCATACCTCTAGCTAGTGATATACGTAATAACGTTAGCTAGTTTTAACCAGAGATAACTTGCCTAAGCCTAGCATAACATCAGTGGTGAAGTAAGCCGGTACTGTCAATGACAATAATGTGATGACATCCTTGTTCATCTCTTTGTTACGTTGAGTTGACTGTGGTGTGCCACACAGCTTCATCCACCGGAGACATTTGGCCCCGTCTTGTTTTGGGAAATGGGATGAAACATACCCCATTGCCCATCCTCTCATGACACCTCGTATCAGTGTTGCATTTACCCCGTGCACACCGTTTATTTATTTTTTTAACACTTAAATTACAACAAACCCCGATAAAACATGCTAATGCTACTCTATGGAGTTGTAAACTGAAGATGTCCGAGTGCAGCTGTTACTAAACTGGCACGTTTGTGTTTGAGGGGCGGGGCTTAGCGATAGGTCAATAGGTACCTGAAGGTTTCTCGTCGTCCTGGTGATCCTCTTTCTTCTGGGCGCTGTCCGCCAAGATCTCGTCCAGCTCGTCGTCGCTGATCGGTTCGTACTCCTCGCCGCCGGACACCACAGACTGGGCGTCGTCCACCTTGGCGTCGTCCTCCTCCGCTGGGAACGGGAACGAGACAGGGAACGCGGGCGTACGTTAGCCGGCGGAACTGCATGCGCGGAACAGGAAGCGGTGTGGGTTGCCGTTCCTCTTACCGTCGACGTCGTCCTTCTTCTCTGGCTCCCGCTGCTCCCCCGGCCCGTGGTGGCTGTTGCCGGGCTTGTCGCAGTCCATCCCGAAGGCTTCCCGCGGCAGCAGGGGCTCGTAGTCGCTCCGGTCCTGCCTGAGGAGGTCCCGGCCCTTGGGCTCCCCGTGTGGCTGGAGGTCCATGGGCAGCATGCGCTCGCCGCGCTCCCGCTCGTGCTGCAGGAGCCCCTCGGAGAGGAGGCGCTCGCGCTCGCGCAGGTCTCGCTCCCTGAGGCCTCGCATCATCAGGCCCCGCCCCCCGCCGCGCTCTCGGGGGTCGACCTCCCAGTCTCTCTGCTGCGGAGGCTGGGGCAGGAGGGGAGCCTGTTGCTGCTGCTGTTGTTGTTGTTGCTGTTGTTGTTGTTGCTGCTGCTGTCTCAGGTCCTTCCTCTCTCGCTCCCTCTCAAACTGCTCCCGCTCGCGCTCCCTCTCCCTCTCGCGCTCCCTCTCCCGGCTGTCGTAGGAGCCGGCGCGGGAGCGCGCCTGCCGCTCCGAGTCGGGGGAGCTGCGTCTGGAGCTGTGGCTGCGCGAGTCCTGCCGGTCTACAGGAGGGGGGGACATCACAACCAGACATGAGGCAACTGAAAAGCTCCTAGAGAGAGACCTACAGAGACTCGGCAATGAGAAAAATCACCGATCAGGCGGAAAATGTGTTTTACATAAAAACATAAATTCATTCAAAAATAATCTGTTTTATAGAAGACAATTTGTATTTTATTTAATCATTTAAACAGGATTCGCAGCTAGCGTGCTGACTAGGCTGGTCAGTGTGTACAGAGAGAGAGAGAGACAGAGGTGTTCAGTACCTGAGGAGGTGCTGCGGCTGGGCTCCCCTCTCCTCAGTTGGTCCATGCGAGACTTCCTCTCCCCAGCGGGGGGCTCGGTCACCGGGGGCCTCTCCCGCTCGCGCTCCCTCTCCCGGTCCCTCTCGCGCTCCCTCTCCCGGTCGCGGGAGTTGCCCCCCTGCATGCGCCCCCTCCTGGAGCGTGGCCCCTGCTGGGGCTCCTCGCGGTGGGCCGACTCGTTGGAGGGCGAGCGCAGGCGGCGGACGGAGGCGCGGCTCTGGTTGCTGCCAATGCTGCTGCTGCGTTTCTGCTCGGGCGGGGGCTTGCGGAGCAGGGGCTGGGACATGAGGGGCTGGGGGGGCAGGGTGGGGAGCAGCATGGGGGGCTCCTGGGGCAGCAGGGGGGCGATGGGGAGGGAGTTGACCCTGCCCCCTCCTCCCCTGGGGCCGGTCCTCCTGGGGAGGGGCTCCACGGGGGGCCTCTCCACGGGGGCCGGGGGGGCCGCGGGCTCCCCGCCGCGCTCCAGGACGTCCTCATCGGACCAGTCGCTGAAGTTGGCGTCCATTTTTAAGGGAGGCAGCGAGGGGGGCTCTGTGGTCGCTCCAGCTGCGCGGTGGGCCGGCGGGGGCTCCTTCAGGGTGGGGGGGGGCGTCCGGGGGCCGCGCTTCCTCTTGCCCGCCGGTGGGTGGGTGATGGCGGCAGCCGCGGGCTCTTCCTCAGACACGTCCGATTCGGCGCCTCGCGACCGCTTCCGTTTCTTGTCCAGGGCCTTCTTCTTGGGGCCTTTGCGCGGGGGCTGGAGGGGAGGGGGCCCATCTGGGAGGGCCATGGACGGTGGCTCGGGGTTGAACCGGTCCCCCACCGTGGCCCCAAGGGCTGGGGGTCCCCCATCATCCTCCTTGCGGCCCTTCTTCACGCCCTTTTTCAGGCCTTTGGTCTTCTTCTTGCCCTCCTCGTGGGTGACGGCGGAGGCGGCCACAACGTCTCTGTCGTCGGGGGCCGCGGTGGCGGGGGGAGGCGGAGGGGTGGGCTCCCTCTGGTCCTTGGCCCTGCAGCGCGCGTCGGAGCCGCCGGGGCCGGCGTCTGGAGGGTGCTCCGCCCGCCTCTCCGCCGCGCCGCGCCCCCGCTCTCCTCGGGGGTCGGGGTCTTCGTGGCGGCCGCGGCCGTCCCTCTTGTCGCCTCGCCGCTCGTCGTCCTTCCAGCGGCTGGGCTTGTCGTCCGCGGGGGTGCCGGGCGGCGAGCGCAGGGGCTCCAGGGGACGAACCACCTGGCTCAGCAAGCGGTGCTTATCAACTAAAAACAACAACATCAGTAAGACTGAATACACCACCACAAAAACAAACACAAAAAGCAAAAACAAAACAACACTTTATCTAAGGGTGCCTTGGCTGGATTTCTTACAACTAACCCCTCATAAGCCTCCAATATAAGCCATATGAGAAAATATAAAATGAGCTTTGGACAAGACCAGGCATGGAAAGTGCCAGGAGACCAAACACTGAATGTTGTTGGAAAGCAGGCCAAGGCACCCTTTGAGGGAGATCCTAATCCATGGGACTAGTATCCTCCAGAGCCAGTGCTGTGTCCCAGTAAAGAGGGTCCCCTACCGTCGGCTGCGTGCCCTGGGGCCGGACACACCGGGCTGGGGAGGAGGGGCCGGAGCTTGGCCGGGCCTCGGACGCTCACGCTCTTCTCCTCGGGGCTGTTGTAGCCGTCGCTGTCCCCCGGGGTGGCGTCCCGGGTTCTCTTGGGGGAGGACTTGGGGCTGGGGCTGTTGTCCACCCTGTGTCTCTTCCGGCTGTAGACATGGGGGGAGGGGTTCAAAACATGGCGGTGCACATTCAAACCGAATGCAAGTACGCTTAATGTAGCATAAACCTGACTGTGTGTGTGTGTGTTTCCCCAGACTAGACTGCGGATGACGGACTACTTGCCTGGTCTTGCGCTCTTCGTCCCGGGCGTCCCTGGTGGAGCGCTCCTCCCTGGGGTCGTCCCTCCGCTCCCGTCGCTCCTCCCTCCCTTTCTCCCGCTCCTCCCATTCCCGCTGCCTCTCCCTGTCCCGCTGCTCCCTCTCGCGCTCCCTCTCGCGCTCCCTCTCCTTCCTCTCCCTCTCGCGCTCCTCGCGCTCCCTTTCCCTCTCCCGCTCGCGCTCCCTCTCCCGCTCTCTCTCCCTCACGCGCTCCCGCTCCCTCTCCGCCTCGCGCTCCTTCTCGCGCTCCTTCTCCTTTTCCTTCTCCCGTTCGCGCTCCCTCTCCCGCTCCCTGTCTCGCTCGCGGGTCCTGTCCTCCCGCCGGTCCTCCCCTCGCTCCGCCCGGCGTTCCTCCCGCCTCTCCTCCCTCTCCGGCTCCTCCCCGCGCCCCTGGTGCCGGCCGGGAGAGGGCGCTCTCTGATCTGCTGAGGCAAGAGGGCGCAGTCAGTCACAACAGCCAGCGCATTATACCATTTCAGTTTTCAATTATTTTTCTCAAGCCATTTTTGCTTTTAGTGCTTTATTTCCTTTCGGCGCCTACTACATAGTTGTGGCTTGCCGTGTTGTGAGAATGTAATCGTTTAATTGGATGAACTTTGTGTTCACACTGTGCAAACAAATCCCGCTGCACTCCTGCTGTGGAAGTCAGTCGGGTTTAACGGTGCTACCGTCTCAACTCCCTCTCCTCACCTCTCTCCCTGTTGTCTCGGCGCTCGCGCTCTGCGTGACCCCCTCTGCGGTCGTAGGACGAGTCTCGGGCCTGGTCGGCCCTCCTGTCGCCGTCGTAGCGCTCGCGCTCCGCCCCCCTCTCGCCGGCCCTCTCAGTCCCGCGCTCCGCGCTCCTCTCCTGAGGGGCGGCCCCGCGGGACTCCCAGGTGTCGTGGGCGCCCTCCAACTGGGAGCCTCGCGAGCTGCGGGCGGAGCCTGGGAGAGAGGAGACCGTACAGGGGTTCGAGTCTCTTGTTTGGCAGAACCACAAAAAAACCTGGAATGTTCTAAACGCGTTCTATTCTTTTGGGACCTGGGAGGACCCATGGCGTGTTTCTCACCTTTGTCGGAACCCTCCGCCCCCCGGCCCCGGCCGCGCCCGTTCCTCTCCCCCCGGGTCTCGCCCCGGCCCTCGGCCGCCCTGGCGTCCGTGCGCCCGCCATCATCGCGCCCCTGCCCCCGCGGGTAGCTGCGCTCCTCCTGGGCAGGCTCCTCCTTCCTGTGGGGGATGTCCGTCCGATCCCTCTCTCTCTCCCGCTCCCTCTCCTTGTCTCTCTCCCTCTCCCGGTCCCGGTACTCCAGGGAGTCTCTCCCGGAGCGAGTGTCGGTCCTCTCCCGGGAGTCCTTGGTGTCCCTGTGTTCGCGGGGGTCCCGGGCGCCGTCCCGCTTGTCGCGTCCCTCCCGGCGCTCGCGGCCTTCCCTCGCCTCGCGGTCCTCGCGGGGCTCCCGGGACGAGCTCTGCTCCGCTTCGTAATCCCGCTCGTCGCGGCTGACGTCCTTGTCCCGCTTTCCGCGGCTCTCTGGAGTCAGAAGGGAGAGGGGGGGCCACAGAACAGTCTCAGAAGGGGAGAGGTGAACACAGAGCAGACGAGGGTCCACACTTCGACCCCAGTCGCTTACCGTCTCTGCGCTCGTGTCTGCGTTCCTGGGTGGCCGGGCTCCTCTCCCCGCGGCCCCTCTCCCGCCCCTGGGAGCTGTGGCGGCCGGGGCTGCCCCTGCCCTGGGGGGAGGCGGCGTCTCTGGGCGCGCCCGGGGAGCGCGAGCGCCTCTGGCCCGGGGAGGTGGAGGACGGGGCCGGGGGCTTGCGCTGGCGCAGGTAGCCCGGGGAGACGGAGTGGCGGCGCTGCGGGGAGGGGGAGTGCCTCTGGGCGGAGGAGCCAGAGTGGGAGGAGGAGGAGTGGTGGCGTGGCGGGGTTGGGGTGCGCTGGTGGCGCGGGGGGGTGGGAGACCTGCGACGAGACGGGGGGGAGAAGACAGACGGTCATCGAGAGGGACGGGGGTGTTGTGCGTTTCCTAGCATCGACAAGTGTCAACTGACACACGGGGGATGCAGGGGAAGACACGACATGCGGCTGGAGAGGGGGGAGGGTTTGAGGGAGGGATGCTGACCTGCGTGGAGGGGAGGCCGGCACGGGGGGCTTCTGGGAGGCCCCTTTAGGGGACTGGGATTTCTTCCTGGCGGAGGGGGACAACTCCCGGGAGGGGGAGGAGACGCTTACGGAACGCTCCTCGGACGCAATCGACCGCTTGGCCTTGTGGGAACTATCGGAGCGATCCCTGATAGGAAAACGTGTTCTATTAAATAGATCAGCAGGGTCACAACGTGCGACTTGAGCGCATGGACACATCACATGGTCGTTCTGAGCGGGCCGGCTTGGACCAGACGAGTCCCTTGCTCACCTGCGCTTCTCCTTCTTCTCCTTGTGTTTCTCCGCGTCGCGCCCCCTCTCTTTGCCCTCCTTGGGCTTCTCCTCGGACCTCTCCTTGTTCTTGTGCTTCCCCTTGTGCTTCTTCCCAAGCACGGGCAGGTCCAGGGGGACTGGGGGAGGAGGGCTGGGGGTGCGCGGCCCTTTCTTCTTACTGTGGCTTCCCTTGGCCGACCTAAAAAACAAGGCAGGCCGCGGTGAGGACAGGGGGGGTTTGGCAACACGGATGTCGAGCGAAAAAACGAGCCAGGTGGACTATAAAAGTACCTTCTCCCACACACACACACACACACACACACACACACACACACACACACACACACACACAGGTTGAGTGAAACCTTGCTGGGTGCCATACCTGCCCGTGTCCGACGTGGGGGAGGACACGCATGGTCTCTTGTCCTTCTTCCCAGAACCTGAGTTCTTCAGTCCGGCTTTGTGTTTGGGCGACCCGCTCGACTTCCGAGATGAGGGCGAGCCTTTGGAGCTCGACTGCTCTGGGGAAGGCTGGGAGAGGAATGGAAAGACACTCATTACCGCATCCCTACAGGGCTATCGGAAGGAATCTAAACCAGGCCTGGATAATGCAACTTTTGAGACGTCGGGGAGGGAATCGTACCCGCACCTTGGATGTGCTGCTTGTCCTGGTTTTGGCTGGGGGTTCTTCCTTCTTGATGACAAGATCCTCTCGTTTGTCCATGTTCTCCTGCTCCAGCTTCATCAGCTCGCGTTGAATCTTCTGTCGTTTCATCTCCAGGGACAACTCGTAGTCATAGTCGCCGTTATCTGAGTCTGAAAGCCAATCGGCACAGTTAGCAACTCTTGGAAGTCCATCTTTGAGACACTAGCAGTCAAAGGAAGACTAGTGATATGAACACAACTGACGTGCATTTTGGAGCTCCTCCCAAATATTTGACTAATCAATTATAGAGAGAGAGACACAGAGAGAGACAGAGAGAGTAGAGAGAGACAGAGAGAGACACACAGAGAGAGAGACAGACAGAGAGAGACAGAGAGAGAGTAGAGAGACAGACAGAGAAAGGCTTCTTTGTTGGTGACCTCACCTTCACGATTGGCCTCCCACTCAGTGGGCTCCTCTTCACTGGCAGGGGTGCGCTCCTTTGTGATCTTTATATCCTCCTTCTCTCTGTGTCTGCCTCGAGAGGAATCTCGCTGCTACAAACAGACAAAAAGGTGGGCTTACCACAGGAACACGGTCAAACAGAAGAAGAGTCTGCTGCAATGGTTCGAAAACCCCCCCCAAAAAAGAATTTGCCACACCCCGGAACATGTAGACAAACATACTCTTGCTGTAGGGGATGTAGCTTCTTCTGGGTCTCGTTTCTGGGCGTCTGAGTCAGCATCCTGTCTCTTATTCTTCATCCTCTCCCGCAAATCTCCAGGGGGCCTCTCTGCTGACCTGCTCCCGGACAGAACATGTTAAACCAGGGAGAACCTCTCACATGGATCCCCCACCCATCATGAACCATCTCATGAACTCTGAGCAGGTAAGAAAAGGTAAAAGCATAATACATAGCCTAGCTGCCCATGAGTACAGAATATCCTATTATGCTACCCGACACCATCTGCCAAAAGCAGTTGCACGGTTAATTACCTTACTTACCTACTAAAACCTCCACTAAATCCCTTGCCTCGTGGCTGAGTTCCATGTGTGTAGCGACAAGTATTGCCGTAGCTGCAATTCCCAGTCTTCAACCAATTTCTACAATGAGTCTGTAGGACAGGTGGCATGTTACTTCATTACTGATATAAAAAAAAAGTTCAACTTCCTATCCAGACCACAGCACTGTAGACATGCATTTGCTGCATTACAGTTAGTCCTTGGTTATCATGTGAAGTAGCTAAAGGTTAGACTTTGTTTTGGTCAATCCAGGATGTAAAGATGCACACACCTCGACAGCATTACTACCAGTGCTGGGACCGAGTCTTTCAAACACGCTGGGTCGGCGGGAGGGGGTGGTGGTGGTGGTGGTGGTGGTGCTGTCAGATATGGTTTTAGAATTCTCCACTGTTACCTTCCGCCTTATCTTGGACATTCTGCAGGGCTACGATGTGGGAACATGATGCTATTATTAAAAATGATGCATTTCCCTAATGCTTCCATACAAACCCAACTAAAACCAAGCGTGCGACACTGGAAAATAATTAGAGTTATGGCTACATATATGGTGTTAAGATAACTACTGACTATATAGCTAGTGTAGTTTGTAACCGATTTCATAGTGCAGCTAGCTAGCTTAGCTAGCTAACGTGAACAATGCTTGCTAGCTGGTCGTATTTGCTTAGCAATTACCAAGAAATCCCAAGCAAATTAACATTTTGTTGGCGAGTAGGTGCCACTAGTTCTATCAAGCAGGCACTGAATAATCTTGATAATTGTGTTCTTTCTGTTCACCGACGCTAGCTACCGACGTTCGCGGCCTGCTAGCTAGTTTAGCCGCGTATGCACTCCCACTCTCGCCCTGGCTCTCTGCATCCAAACAAATGGTAGCCATTCGCTAGCTAGCTAAAGTACAGATTTCACAATGAAAGTGCATTCTCACCCAATATATAGATTCGGAGTCGCATCTATTTTTGTAGTGTATGTGGATTCGCTACCTGTAGAAATTACAAGTTTTACACTTGTATCTCTTAGGCAGGGACTCCCCTGAACGCCATCATCATGTGCACGGTGATGCCAGCCTCAATAAGTAACCTCATTTCCGTTTGATTTGATAAAAAAAACAAAATTCAAAATAAAGGTCAAATAAACAAAATGTACTTATAAAATTATTTATTTAAATTCTTTAAATTTGAAAAATGTATTTCCTTATCAAAAGAGTAGTTAAATACATAGGATACAGTAACTAATGGCAGTAACTAACTTTACAATAACAAACACAGTAATTACATTTTATTGAGGCTAAATAGTTATTCAAAATAAATCAAATCCAAACAGTAAAGCATTTTGGTTCAAAAAGTGATGCACAAAACTAGGTCTTGTGCCCCTCAACCAAGAGTAAAATTGATTAAGCAAGAAGCTATGGCAGTCTACATGAGGAAGCATTTCAGTATAGCCTCCACAAGTAAACTGTGGGAAACCTAGCCTTGGTTGCTATGACTATTTGTTGGCATTTAGGCAGCACTGCTAATTTAATTTAATAAATTATAAATGTAATTTAATAATAAATCTAATTTTATTAATATGAATTAAATGGCATTAAGTGTTAGCAGAATAGGTTATTACCGAAGTGTAAGTAGGTACACAATGGAATAGGGGTTTAAAGTCTAAGTGTATTTGTAAACTTTACCATATATACTTTACAATGTAAAGGGAAAATTGAAGGTTGTGTTACCAAAATAAAATCAATGTCAACATCCACGTATCCCAGGAAAGTCCAACCTCCCCAATGCCAAGTTTCCCTTGTGTAACAACTTCTACCACTAAACTGCAAAGTGTCACTACACATCAGTTCCACCGTAACTATAATGTTGTTACTATAGGTTTTGCACTGTAGTTATATGGTAATTCATTTTACCTTAATGTGAAGTGTTGCCATTGTTTAATAAAAAAACACATTTGACAAGATAGAGATATAAAACATCCCTTTACAATAGACTATAGTTCTGCACCACACAGTTTCAACAAGTACACGAATAATACGATTTCCATGATAAAAGACTGCTTGTTGTTAAACATGTAGTACTTCAACAGAACAGCAGAACAATTATTGATCATCTTCATTCTCTTGCCCAGAACCCTCTGAGCGTTCTCCATTCTCAGAGTCTATAGGACACAAAAGACAATCAAAAATTCAAATAGTAACCTTTGACCTATTGTTATAACTGTTCAGCACTGAAAATGTATGTATGTATGCCATTTGGAGGATTGATGAAAGCCTCGTTGAACTTCAGGTATATACTGTACTCTACGCAAAAATAAATGCACATCTCACCTGCTCTAAAGGTGTGGTTGATTGAAGCCAACATCCGCAGCATAAAAGATGCTGGGACAGTGATGGTGTTCCTTGTCTCCTCCAACATCAGCTCATTGCGGGTGATCACCTGGAGGGAAAAGTCAAGAAATTGACTTGGATTTAACAATGTAGTGCAGTACTTTGTTGTAGTGTAATATATGGCAAAGCCCAGACCATTCGTCTTTTGTATGTTGTAATGGTTTTACACAAATATGCCAATTGTAAGCAACAATATACAGAACAGCATACAAAACAGACACATGAGCTTTACCTTCTCTGCTAATAATCTGTTAAATGAAGGGAATTCCTCCATAGGTGACCAGATCTTGATGTTAGAATCTATCCCAGAGGTGGCAAGCACTGAAAAAGTTAAACATCCAATCAAAATTGTATCCTCTACTACTCAACTTCTCCTAACAGTCTGCCCTACTACAAATTGTCATCCAAATCATGTGAACAATTTACAAGGTGTGTGTTTAAACAGGAAGCAGTCTATGTCAAGTACAGTTAATGCCTTCAGTAGCCTAAAGGAAAGAGAATCAATGATAAATGCTCAACACACTCTAGTAACACCCTCATATTTAACGCATTTAAATAAATGAACAAAGAGTACCCTATGAAGAATCCCATGTCAACTTGAAAAGCCCAAACAACTCACAGGGTTCATACGGGTGTGGTTGCAGACAGTTGACCACGTGGTTGTCAGCCTCCAGCAGCATCAGATGTTCGCCTGTGTGGCGGTCCCAGATGAAGATGTGTCCACAGTCAGAGCCACTCAGCACAAAGTGTTCCCCCCAGAAACACGACTCTTTGGTCTGCAACCAGAACCATAACAGCGTCACCTGAATTCTTTGCATTCTTAATGATTGAGTAAATGCTACAGGTGCTAGATGACACACACCTATCCTACTGGACATGTCGTACTGCTGTCAAATAAGAACAGAGAGGACAGCACAACTCTACAGTATGATGTGCCGTACCATAGTCCTGGAGTTACGGTGGCCCTTGTAGGCCATTTTGACTGAGGGCTTCCCAATGTGTCGGTTTTCACTCTCTGCTAGCTCGAGCCTCTCTTTCCTCCGCCTGAAAATCTCCTGAATACGAACAGCAGCAGAACGCCTTTGGGGAGATACACGACAAATGGTCTTTTCAGCATTTTCTCACACTAAATATGTAGTAAGGTATGCAGCACTTCAAACAAAATACACATTCCAATGTTGTTTTCTAATATTGTGCCAGTGCCATCTGAGAGCAGAACTCTATGTAACTTTGTTTTAAATTCAAGACACAGGAACAGTACATACAATCTCCTTCCAGATAATTCCGAGACAACATCTCACCTGAGCATTCTGTCACTTAATGTCGACCTAAATCTGATAGAATGGAAGAGAAGAATTTTGCCGCTTAGTAGAAATTCAGCAGATAACAGCTCTGCCTAGAAAAATCCCTAGAGAATGTAATTGACTACTTGGTGTATTAAGTGAGGACCCTTACCCTTGTCCCCATATCGACCGCAAGGCTTCATTAGAGGGGTAGTCCTCTCCGTCTTCCCCATCCTCATCTCTCTGGCTCCCTGGTTGACCTCTTACCCCCGATAGCCCCTCCTCGCGGCTAGAACCAAGAGAGCTGTCCATTCCTTCCGCTGGGCTAGCATCTGGCCTCTCCGGAGCTCTGGTGCTGTCCATGTGGTGGAGGGAGGAGTCTGTCTGAGAGCTGGAGCTGTGATTGGGATGCGTAAGAGCGCCCCCCTCTGGCTGAGGTTGACGTGGACTCTGTGCTGTTGTGTGGGTCATGGGCTGGCTGCTGGGAGTGTGGCTGGCTCCGGGGGCGTGGCCTGCACTGCTCCTACCAAAAGACAAGATGGAAGAGATCCGTTACCATCATTGGTTAGTTCAGTGGAAGTGTTCATACCCAGGTTGGCCCGGGTTGATTAAAGATGCTCATTGATAATGGTATTTGTGATGTGTGATGACCCTCCTCTTGGTAAAAGATCCTAAAATACTTTGATAGGAAGGAAATTAGAACTTGGCTGTACACTACTATACAATGTGCTACTGTTCACTGGAAGACCCAATCTGCTCTACCATAGGTGTGAAAACTCCAGTTGAATGGTGCTGGTGGTGTCTTCTGTGCTGGAATGGAGGCTCAGTACTGGTTCTGATGATGTGGGTAGAAGACCTCCCGTACCTTGACTTAATACACTCCTATTTGCTGTGTCAGGGGGTTCTGAAAGAGCATCAGAATTGTGATCAGTAAATTGGTCAAATACATGCCTTTTCTTTATGAACTTGATCAAATGGTGCAGTATGAATATGGATCTGACCAGTGTGAGTTAACTGAAGAGTGTTGAAGGGGTCAACAGGAGGAAGCTGTTCATCTAGGTCTGCCGGCTGGGAGGAGAGAGAGGAGGAACAGCACCCGGTGGAAGGGGACGAGACTGGATGAGTGTCTTCTTCCAAACAGGGGCACTCGTGGGAGGAGGTAGATGCTGTTGGTTGAGGCTGAGATGGATCAGCTACTTCTGACCATCCCTGGGAGTCCAGACTGGTTTGTGGGGAAGGTCCAGGAGTCTGTGATGGACCCTCGGGCTGGGGGGACGTACCTGGGTGTACAACCCCCCAAACAAATCCAAGGAAGAAGGAAATGTAACATTTGTAAAAAAGAAGAAGAATTTTAAGACTAAAAGCTGAATATAGTCAAGTAAGAGAACAACAGGAAAATGGCAGGAATAACTTGTTTACAATCATATCTGTAGGCATCTGTAGGTATCTGGTCATATCAAAATCAGCTCTGGTTAGATAAGACAGCCACATTCGGCAGTAAGACGTTACCTCTTGGGTCTGACTGTGGTAAAGCTCGGATGTGGGCCTCACTGGCCTCCTCAAACCATTGAGACATGATGTCAGACATCCTCTGCATCAATGACACATTTGATCTGGGATCTATAACAGCATCGACAAAAAAAGGTGAAGGTCCTTTCTGAATTGAGATATAATATGAATTTTCTAATACTTTCATTCAAATTGAATTATAATATCGTTACTCAGGGCTCAGCTGAGGAAAAAAACATGTTCACAGACAAAGGTATCCCTGTCTAAAAAACGGTGAAATGAAAAAGGTGGTTCCTAAATCCTGTGTTGTTTGTGACCCTCTGTGCAATTGCGCGGCTCGGTGTTTTGACTGTGACCAGCTGCTATCACGTGTGCTTAAGGTCAGCCCCTGGACGGACATCTGGTGTGTGTCTGGGCAGAGGTCTCTCCTTACCATCTTGTTCCCTCTCGCTCTCTGGGCGTGACAGGGGACCCGTGTCTGACCAGTCCCCTCGGAGTCGCAGCCGTTTGAAAGGAGCCTGCTTTGGCTGGGGGGTGAAGCAACAACATCCTTGTGTTCATAGCAAGGCCTTTCCAAAAATAACCTCTCTGTCACCAAGCTAGATCCCCCCCCCCCCCAACCACCTTCTTTACGTTTTTATTTCCACTCGGGTGCCTTTTCGAAACAGCCCCAAAACCCAGTTGGCTGTGATCAGATCATTTGGAATAAGCATCGCATCCACACACATATGCAAACACTTATGAACATGACACTGTGTTGATAGCGGGTAAGACACATTTAAGTATGTGTGTGTGTGTGTGTGTGTCCTTGGCTGGTTGGAGCTATTTCTAGGACACCAGTCTATCTCTGTGTGCCTGTACAATCTCCCTGGATCTGTTTTGGGAAAGGAATTCAAGCTGTTCTCACTCAATCATTCACTCACTCCTATGCTCGCTCGCTCACTCACTCACTCATTCATTTGGACACAAACATATAATTCATGCACACAAACTCTTATGACATGCTGTACTTTCACAGAAGTTGACCCTTACTTCATTTCTGCTGTCCTGGGAGGGTGCCATAAACTCCCTTGCCTTGTCATCTTTGGGGTCAAACAGATACACGCAATCTGAGTCGTAGCTGGCCAGCACCTCCCTACCGTCCTGGCTGTAATTCAGAGAGGTGACGCGCCATGACTTGTTGATCAGGTGCAGGGGCACAAAGCGCGCACACATTCCAGATGCTCCACTCCCTGAATGGCAGCCTGCATAGAGTAAACAGGAGAAAGTACATCAACATTTTTCTTTTTACTGTATTTTAATTGTATTACCACAGAAAAACCTTGCTGACCTATTCCAGCAGATGTGGTGTATCTCTGAACCTACCTGTTGATATGGTGCCTAGCATCCGCCTGTCGTAAATGCGAACAGAGCTGTCAGAACAGCCAACTGCCAGGTAGAAAGGGTCCATGGGCGATAGGGACATGCATGTCACAGCTCTCCGACAGTCGATGAGGACGTCCTAAAATTCAAAAGCCCACAAGGTGACCCCTGGGGTAATTCCTTGGTGTAGACGTATAACGTGTGCAGACCTACCGCGTATGTACCTTTTTACAGTTTCTTTGTCGGCATCCGGGGGAAACGCGGACATCAAACCACCTGATGGTTCCATCTTCTCCACATGACAGGAAGGAGTGAGGATCGTTAGAGACTGTCAATAACTAACAATGAGAAAGAGGGGATTCGATCACATGACTTGCAAATCAACATAACTCAAGCAATTAAAAGATCTAAATGGATCTTCAAAGGTAAATAAACCACTACCCCCACTCCTATGTGCAAAATGACCATAGATAACCCCCCCCCCCCCAAACATAACTGACGCTGGTAGAATGAATGGATACCTGATAGGCAGCCCCAATATGACAGTGATACTGGTACTGGGTGACCACACTGGAACCCTGGCCTATGTTGGTATAAAATATCTTTCCATCTGCTGCTGATGACAATATCACATGATCGTTCGTTTGTGGCATAAACCTGGCACAGTAAATGTTGGATCCATGCTTTGATTTGATGGTTGCCATCACCTTCAAGAAAAAACAACAGAAGACTGGTGATCTATATTTGGGACTTAGACGAATAATAGGATGTGTTTCCTAATCTGTTATCTGCATTTTATTTTCAGATATTTGACATTGACTTACTTTTCGGCTGAATGGGTTTGTAATGACCAGATTGTTGTCATTTGATCCAGATAGGATGTATTCTCCGGTACCATTCCAGCATATTGTGTTGACCTGTCATAAACAATACCAATAGGCTGTTCTTTCTCTTTTGTCAGTTATTTCTTTTTAATAATTATATAATTTAAATTGGGAGTGCAATAATGACTACTAACAATAGTGATACTTACAGAGCCTTCATGTACATCAAACGTTGTCTCAAGTTTGAGCTTTTGAACAAACTCTTTCCTCCCTTGTAAAAATGAAGAAATTCATAAAATAACAATATCCAGGATATATTCCAAGATTCCATATGTCAACAAGAATATGTTATTTGTCTCATTTTCGATACATTTTCAACCAATGGAAGTATTTTCTATATTATCAATCATGTCTTGAGGAAACCATTCCATAACGGTGGAATAATGACAACATGTCGAAAACTTTTCATGCTTTCTTACCTAAGAAATTACTTCTTGTTAAATTCAAATTATTAGAATGGATGGAGCGCTTCCTAATATCCCAGATTGGATTGGTTGCAACGGGCATGGTGGCCCAAGCCTCGTTCACAAACTTAGCTAAAGTAGTTAAACTTTCCAGAGCTAGTTAAGGCTCGCTTATCTAAAGTAGTTCACTTTCAGAACTGCCGAATAAATCCGTCCGGTGTCGTCGACAGGATTTCTTCAATACAGCAGACAGATACACAAGTCTGAACTTTCACATCAGACGCGTTAGAGAGAAGGGGGTAATGGTGTGGGTTACATGGGGCGTGCGCACGCGCAAACCCAAACGTTCTATGTCAACACCCTACCTAATCATAAATGTCTCATCCCAATCAAAACAATTGCTAATCTTTCTTTCTTTAAATCTAAAGCGATTTAATTTATGATAATGTGTGATTTTCGTTCGATTAGTTCCAATACTCATTATAAAAATGTGCACCTGTGTAGTTGGGAACATGTCAAAGATTACTCACTCAGCTTAAGCTTGTTTACACTGGGTCACATTTTCAGAATTGCGAAAGTGTGGCCTATTAAAAGTATTCTCTACCAATCGCAGAGAGCGTTGGGCGGAGTTTCTGTGTCTAACGCCCCTAAAAATCCAATGCTTTTGCATTCTGATATTTCAGTTTTTACCGGGCAAATGACAGATGACAGGGCTCACAGGTATTATTACAGCTATCAAAATAGTAATTAAGTTTGACTGTAAGACTAATTTTCTGAAATGACTTTGATAGTTATAAGAGCGTCATATCACAGGATTCTGAACAGAATTGAGCATGTATTACCTGCTAAACTAAGACCTTTTTACAACCATCCAGCAGGTAAGGAGACCACCTTTACCTGGCTGACCTTATGACTGTCGGCATTTGAAACTGAATGGAACAATAATGTCTACATACGAGATTTGTGGTGAACTGTACTGTGCTGGACTTGAGTCTTTAAAGCAGGGAAACAGGAAGGGATTTAAGGGGGCCCCCGGCTTGGCAGGTGCTTACTATTGAGTTTCCATAAGTAGATAGTGTTAATCTACTTTATGACTTGAATAGAAAATGGGAACAGAGGATCCAGGATTCTTTGCATTCAATTTTGTAACATCTTATATGGACATAGATAAGCAAAAGAACTACAAGTTTGGACTTTGTATTAGGCTCAGTGAAGCATTAACCCTTATTTGGAAGGCTAGCAAACCATGTGTGACCTTCATCTATAGGGGTTATCTTATCTCCATACACGTTGGTCGTATTTGAATTATTGTCTGATGGTTTTGTGAAGAGTCTCACAAAACCAAAACAAGGCAAAACAGGTGAATGAGGACACTTCCAACATGAATTCTACCAGCAAGCTAAACTTACAATAGGGTCCTTGAATGCTGATTGGTTTGGAACTAAATTGGTTGAATGAGTCTGAAGTTTTCAGAATCTTGGTCTCGGCTTTAGTGTTTGAAGGTGAAGAGGACATCTTCAAATGGCATGCACACAATAAAAAAAAAACTTAATTACTATATTCTCAACAAATGGTCTCCAGTTTCTGGCTATGAAGGTTCTACAACATGTTTTTCAGTACCCATAAGGCAGAACCCTAACCCTATTTGGTTTCTAATGTATTCTTTTATAGGTGAAATGTTTTTTATTTCAGATGGTTTTCCAATAGGAAAAATCTAAGAATGCTTTTGGAACCTGAGAATGAAGAAAACAATAGTTGTCAGTATCTGTTGAGTTGGCCTAATAAATAAGCATGTGTCGCTACCTTTTGTACCGTTGATTGCGAAAACTTAATCGTGAGATGTTGTTGATTGAAACCAGCTAACGTGATCCATGTGTCCAGCTAAACCATGCTTTCATCACGTTCCAAGGTCCAAAGACAGTGTTCTTCTGGGCACCTGTTTTTAAATGGGTAAGTGTGTTGGGTGCCGTTTGTGTGTGATGGTTTCTTTTTCTCGCCTTCTCTGCAGTATTCCTGTTTTCTCACTGTCCTAAAATGTTCCTTCCTTCCCTCTCTTCTTGGTTCCTAATCCGCTCTCCATTCTGTCTGTTCTCTCTAAAAGGGCCTGGTTGTTGCAGGCATGGCAGATATGGCTCGACCTGCAGATAAACTCAGTATTTCTCAGTCTGCAGTACTTCTGACCACAGGTACAATGGGTGTGTGTGTGTGTGTGTGTGTGTGTGTGTGTGGGTGGGTGTGTGTGTGTGGGTGTGTGTGTGTGTGTGTGTGTGGGTGGGTGTGTGTGTGTGGGTGTGTGTGTGTGTGTGTATGTGTATGTGTATGTGTGAAATAAGTACAGTAACACAAGTTAACCAAGTTGAAGATTCCCCCAAAGGCACTGCTGAAATTCTTACCTCCTGAAAGAGGTATATTCCTGTACAAACCTGTGTTTCCCCTGTCTGCCTCCAGGTGTTCTCTGGTCCAGATATTCTCTTGTCATCCTCCCCAAAAACTGGAATCTGTTTGCAGTCAACTTGTTTGTTGGTTTCGCTGGTGCTTCGCAGCTATTTCGAATTTGGAGGTGAGTGTTGACCACATACTGTATACTGTATGATCCTTGTTAAGGCCGTATAAAACAAGATCTTCATTCTACATTCAATAGCAACGATGTGAAATCATAGTTAATGAAAGGATACATTTTGACTTATTGTTAATCAGAAATTATTATAAGAAAATACATGATAATATCCCTCAAAACTCAATAAATGATCCATATAATGATCCCATAAAAGGATCTATAGAATTCATGTGAAAAACAAGCTAAAAACAAGCTATGGAGGGCCGAGTGTGTTTGGTTAATATGGTTTTAACAGAGATTCTTAATCAGATCCTTTTGGCTTTGATGTGTTTTCGTTTCCTAAAGGCACACCGCGCGCTAATCTTTTCACCTTTCCTGTTTGTTCCATGTTTTCAAGGTGATAAGATGATAGCACAAGATACCATTGCATAGACTAATATAGAACTTTATGGAGTTATTGAGATGTACATTGACTTGGCAAGATTGCAACAATAGTTCAACAATTGTTCCTCTTTAACCGGCCACTGATTAGACACAGTTACACTTTGAAATAGACCGCAAAACTGTAACAACATTTGATCATTAATTTATGTGTGTTGCATGATCCTTTCATATATGTTTCAGATACAACCTGGAGTTGAAGGCACAGGAGGCAATTACTTCCTAAATATTTAGCAATGGAAATCTATACAAATGTAATACTACAGGCCATGAACTGAACAGGCACACTCATCATTCCTGTCCATGCACATTTCCATAGTTTTCATGCTTTGCTCATCACAAGCAAAGGAAATCAGATGTTGGGTTATTTAATGTAATTACTTATATTATTTGATTAGCTACGTTATAGGTTTTCTTATGAACATTTGGAAAATGCACATTCCTTTATTTATAACCAAGGCATTTGTAGAACCTCATTGTTTCAAAAGGCTTGTTTTTTAAGTAAAATGCTTTGTATGTTTCTGTTAATTCGTCAGACATTCCTTTCCCATTCCATTACAGTTGTTGATCATCTTAAATAATAAATGCATTGTTATTGTGCCTGTAAAACTAATAGAAAAATGTTTTCCCTTGGAACGTCAGTAAATTCAATGAATTTAGTTAATTTCAGTGTAGCACATGCTGTATAATAAATAAAATCAGTATTATGATTATATATTATATTGTTATACTATAATATGATGTTATTATGAAAAATCACTAGCAAAATGCTTGAAAGCTTTGATTTAGCTGTAGACACCACAAGGTGGCAGTATTGCTTTAGTGTGTAAAAAGAACCAATCCTAATGGCCAAGCAAATTCTCACAGTGAATGCTAGAAATGACTTGGGTGGATAAATAATATAGAAGAGACTTGATATAGGTTATAACATGGACACTGTGGGGTATTTAATCCTTTTGACCATTTAATAGATGTCTGCTGAACCAGAATTACTAGAGAGCACTAAATAGGGTACATCTTTTCTGAAACAGATGACATTGAAATCATCAGATGTGAAGGTAGCAGTTTCCTGAAAACATTAATCTATCTTGAGCACAAGCACTCCCCCCAGGCCTCACACCCACTCTCTCTCTCTCTCTCTCGCTCTCTCTCTCTCTCCCTCTCTCTCTCTCTCTCTCTCTCTCTCTCTCCACAATTTGTCTTCAATGCTCCACCATTTTCCTTCACTGACAAGCGCTCAAGCACACAAATGCACGCCCACACACATGAACGCACACACCTACAGACTCACCTCAGTGGAACCCATTGATGTACTGTATGTCTGGTTAAGGAGTATGTGAGGTGAGGCAGGCTGGTCGTGGGGATAATAGACTCATGGGTCGAGCTCTGAGAAGACCAAGCCGAGGCGTCCAATCCTGTTGTACCTCACAACATCATAGTTACTGTCACATACTGGATCACAGCCCGGCTATAGATTGCCAACATACCCTTTATGTACCCTCGAGGGTGCCATTGCGAAGCTGTGAAACCCTGCATGTGTGTGTGCATCTAGAGCAACTCTAACTGAGAACACACCTTTTCAAAGTCCCATTCACTTCAGTGAGACTTGTTCTTCCCCATGATAGTACAAGAGCTTGGCTAATTGGATACAGTTTGTGTTGGTTGCATGTAATATCTTTCTTCGCTGTTTCCCGCTCCTGATATTGAGGTATCATATACATTGTGGAGAAATCTTGACATCGGCCAAAGAGTGCGCCCTCGATACGACACGGTTGTTAGGTTTAGGGTTTACCTATCGGGTTTGCATCAATGTGGAACAAGCATAGTATACAATAATACCACACATAATAGGATACATCTGAGGTACATGCCACACACCATTCCTCCAACTAGGCGAGAACCCATGCCTCCCTGAAAGCATTCTGAAAGACTTAGGAGCAAGTCCAAGCCGTGTCTCCATGGTATAAACTGTAAGCTCAAAAACGGCTTTATCCTTACGATATTGAACACAATAATGAAACCCTACTCTTAGTTTAGGGAGAAAAAGGCCACCTTAAACATTATCCCGAACCCATAGCCCTCCAAGTCTAACCCTTCCTTGTTGAAAACTCAAAACCTCCTTCTAACTCTAACTCCAGCTTCAACCTCAACCGTAAGCAAGAATTCTAGCAGAACACTGACTAGTCTCTTCTGCTGTGTGTTCTCTAATCTTTACCTTGGAGGATATCTGCTGCTTTTTTTAGGGGGATGGAGTCTGACAGGATGCAAGGAAGCAGAGGATTCACTGGACACAGAAAGTTCTTTGAGGCAGAATTAGAACACAGTGTACTCTCACCCTGTTTATATTCCAAGCAGCAGCCTCTCATTCTACTTTGTGGGGATCACAATATGCTTACAGTAAATATCATTAGCCTTTAAAAAATGAATGCAAAACCAGACTGTACCAGCACTTCACCACGAGAACTATTCAAATTACTATGTCAGTATGTCCACACCCTACATTGTAATGCTGGCTGATTCTAAATTGTCCTTAATAAATCAAATAAAAAACTAAGTAAATACTAGCTAGAGGGCAGCATAGATTGTGACCATAAATAGAAGAATACTCCTGCATGTCATGTTGACCTCTGTCCGACCTTGATGGCACATCCATCAGGGATTTGTAGAATGTATAATGTAGAAGACCAAGCACTTACACTTCCAGCTGTACCTACGACCTTCGTAGCTGGCTTCAAACATGAGCTGAGTCATCTATTTTGGTAGGCTCTTCTTCTTCTCCTTTTTCATTGAGGTTAATTTGATTTATTCAAATCTCAAAGTCCCTAGAAGCCATTCTAATTTAGAAAGCCTTGTTGAAATCGAAAAATGTAGGCTATTAAAGACGAACAAGCAAGGAAACGTCACACCTTTAGAAAATGTCAGACCTTATGAAATCTCACATACGTTCAAATATCGAATTCAGATGATGTGACAGTGCAATCAAGGTGACCAATGAGGAACAACTTCCAATGAGAACAACTGCTTTTTAACGCGTGCTCCCCAGAACACTTCTTCACGCTAAAATGAACTCATAGTTCTTCTATACATGCATTAATCATGTGTATCCAGGGGCGTCTTTAGACCCTTTTTAATAGGGCAAGTGCCCCAGTATAAATCTGCTGTGCCCCAGTAAAATCAAAAGTTTGAGTTTGAACAATTTATTTTATTAGTCAGTGCATTCATTTAGATTGATAATCCCGGAAAAAAGCAGTATCCCAATCGACGCTTGTAAAATCAAAACAGTTTAACCGAAAAAACTAACAGATGCCTGCAGAATTCCATGTCAGCACGCTCTTCTGAGCTTGCCAAATAGCCACTGCAGCACGCACACAGAAGTCCAGGTGTCGGACTCGGCACACAAGTCAGAATTGAGGTAGGTCAATAAAACATTACAAAACTAAAGAAAGTTTCTAAATGATAGGCCTACCATACATCATATTTTATGTAACAATATTACATGAAGCTCCAATAAACTGTATTTGCGAGAAAAAAAATTGCATGCTTGCTTTAACTATTGATGTCCCTGCCAATATAAGGGTTTAAGCAAGGGGAGTTTCTATAGCCTAGCAGTGCATTGTGCGCAGTAAGCTTGATAGAAAAAAGGGATGTGAATAGGGGGCCTATGCCCCAGTAGAGTTTTCTGTCTAACAACGCCTCTGTGTGTATCATTCAGACATGAACACGGGGGTCCAGCTGAAGGAGCCGCTGAGGTGTCGTGCCTCAGCCTTTCGCTGTGCGCTGTCATGTCTGCTTGGGAGGCAGATTGCGCTGGACTGCAGAGGCTGCCTGGGACGACGTCAGCATCTGCATCTCCTACTCTATGCAGCTCACCAAACACACAGATTATTTTGAGAACAGGAATGTCGTCAATTTAGTAGACCTAGCAGTTTAGTTTGTACAGAGTATTTGCCGGATTTTTCCATACACTTTTGCTAAACCCAGTGTCATCTGGGCACACAGACTAGACAGACATAACCTGTATTAGCACATTAGCGGTTTTATCGTACCCTGCTTAGTACCTAGGAATGATCTACAGTTAAATAGTTGCATGACATATAAGTGTACATTAGTCGGCTTGAAGTTAAGTAGCTCTGCAGTCTGTGAGCTTGCGTCTGAGAACAGTGTTGAGGCACCTGTCTAGAAACCAGGATGATCATTAATAATGGAATACGGTGTATTGCTGCATGAGCCCTCTTCCTGCACACAAACAACCACTCGAACAGAGCGAGGAGGGAGGGCCTGTACTCATTAATCATCGTGACCTGACAATGAGATGAGACACGACAGGATGAAGGGGGGGGGGGGGGGGGGGGGGGGGGGGGCTGAAACAGGAGGAGCAGATGAAGCACGTGCTGCTGGGTTTCAGGAAATTGAAACCCAGCGGAGTAGATGATAAAAACGCAGCCAGTCAACAGCCCCGGCTTGCTGTATCTCTCACAGAAGTTCAGACATTCTGATGGCTCTTGCTGTCATAGGATAGTTGTTATAGCCCTTGTTTTGTTTTTCAGACGTAGTGTACAGTACTTGCGTGTTTACTGTGTAAGCACGGCCTACGAGTCTGTGCAAACCTCCAGGGGTCATTGTTGTTGACAGTCAACAGCCTTTCTGCAGTATCTGTAGTAGGGTGGACATGAATGAGTGAGCCACTGCACACTGCGTGTGTGTGTCACACTACACACCACTACGAGTAGAAATCCTTGATGTACAGTCCTGTCAGATCAAAGTCTGGACCCAAGAAGCTGATGATGAGAATTGGGGCTGACGGTTGTTGGATCCTGTACTAGAGCTTCAGGTAAAGGGTTAGCACAGTCAGCACAGTAAAACTATAGTGGTTCCCTTTGGCTTGCCAGGCTTGGACTTGGCATGTAATGGACCAGTGCTTTCAGTAGAGGGCAATCACATGCCACATCAGATGTACAAAGAGTACATAGAGGTAGGATAATACACTAGTCAATTCAATGTGTCACCCTTTGACTAACGGCATCATTACTCAGAATTATTGCGCAAGACATTCAGTTGTGGATGCAGTGAAATATGAATATGAGTATGAACTAGCTGTGACGTATTTTGTCCGATGGGGAAGTCATGTGAAGTCGAGTGAGGCGAAGACAGAGGACGGTCGTGTCCTGTTGTCTGTTTTCACTTTCCAGGCATAGACAGATTACAGACCGAGAAATTAGGGTGGAAAAACACAAACCAAATTGAAGATTGGGTAATCGTTTAATCCCACACGTTCCCCTCGGTGGGAGCACAGCTCATGCCCAGCTGTCCCAGGAGTGGCGGTACTTTTCCACGTCAGTCCATATGACGTCTGTGGAGGATTCAACCTTTTCTGTAACCACCCCGCACTTATGTTATAGGGGGCACTCTCCCTTATTCTCTCTCTCTCTCTCTCTCTCTCTCTCTCTCTCTCTCTCTCTCTCTCTCTCTCTCTCTCTCTCTCCTCCGCCTCTATCTCTCTTTCTCTCTCTCTCCCCATCCTCGCAAGTGCATTGTTGCTATTAATAACACAGTCACACACACTGGACTACGGGCTCAATGTATTTCTATGCTGGCTGGTTATATACACACATATATATGTATATGATTTATACATATTTATGTATAAATATACTATGGCATACATAGGTATATGTGAGGTTTGTATGTGGGCATCTAAATGTGTGTGTGTGTGCATGTGAGTGTGAGATGAGGGGAAAAACCCCACACAAGGATCCTCTTCCGGATGATTGCAGTCATAAGCCTCTATGCCCTTCTGCCTATCCCCCCTCTGCCAGAGACAAGTGGGACAGCATGGTCACCTTCCCTGGTGTTACGAAATAGACAAAGTCTCTGGATACGGCCATTAAAATGAGAAAGCTTCTGCAAATCCAAATGATGTGTATTTGTTCCTCAAAGAAGGTCATTATTCATAAGTGGCTGACCATTCCATGTACATGCTTTGGTGTGAAGATGAAGGTTGCGTATTGCAGGAAGGGCATTCCAGTCAACAGTCACTGCCGCAGTCGTGACGTTCTGTGTAAAAACCCAGGTGATCTGAGAGGGGAGGGGCACCTCGCAGCGTTCCTCGAGGGAGGGGCCAAGCAGGAGGCGGAGCCTGCAGAGGAAGTCTCTCTAGAATCTCATGTCAGACCTCCAGAGGTCAGCACGGTCAGGAACAGCACTGTCAATACCAGGTCATTCTGAACCTGCCTTACTGCCTCCCACTGCAGGGAGAGCAGAGGACAAGCCAATGTGATTTGCCAGCATGGAGGAGGAAGTACCTAGAAGAGAGAAGGAGGGAGACGATTTGTTTGTCTGTGTGTATGTGTGTGTGTGTAAGAGAGAAACTGAGGAAGTGAGGGAGGAGAGATTGAGGCAATGTGAAAGAAAATGAGAGAGAGAGAGAGAGAGCGAGAGAGAGAGAGAGAGAGAGAGAGAGAGAGAGAGAGAGAGAGAGAGAAAGTAGATACATCCTTTCTGTCGTGTGCTGCAGGAACAAGGTGACTTGAGCCGAACTGTTCAGTTCATAAATGGAACTGGAGGCTAGTTTTCCCTGCATGCGTACAAGGGCCACTCTCCATCCTTGAAATTCCTTAGCGCTCTAGTGTGGCTATCCAGTATCCAACATCCTTCCAACTGTCATTTGATCTGAACATTCAGATCACTTCCGTAAAACCACCCACTAAGAATATTTACAGAATTATAGCAGACAACTGAAAATGAGATATTGTCTCTAACATGTCATCAGTCTGAGATAGTCCAGTGTAAGTGAATTCACTGTGGAGAAGGAACTGTAAAATGCCATAAGCAGGACTCAGGACCAAAGGTTAATTATAGGAAATAATGAAATGGAAGCCAATTACTGGCAGAGGACGATGCTTGAGGATGGTGTCAAGGAGTCAATGAGAGGACTCATTTTGAGAGGGCAAAAGATTAGCTCCAAAACTTTCAAAGGTATGCTTTCATTTGGGTAATCATGGTTAATCATGGTATGGTCACGGTCATTTTTCAAACTTCAGGTCCATGAGCCCTTCTCTTCATCAAACCAACAAGGAAGAAATTGTTCTTTTCATTTGCTTTCACTTAAACACGTGTAATCCTGTAAAACAGCTTTCCATGAGTGAAAAAGTTCCTTCAGGGAATTCAAACGAACAGCAAAAAGGATTAGGGTACAGACACTGCCACCACTCCTAAAGCCCAGGAGTCTTTTTAAAACCAAAAGAGGACAAGTTGGGACCAGTTTACTCCTCTGGGTTCAAGTCTTACCTTTAAGTGATGGATTTTAAAGGGGAACTTGAACCCATTATCAGTTGTTTTTTAATCTTAAACATTATCAAGTAGTCAATCCATTTTCCGTGATAGACATTGTTTGTGTGATGTCAGATACAGTTAATATCGAAATGAATGTGCTACTTGTCCTAAGAATTGCCACTTGTCTTGTCCTAAGAATTTCAGTGCCCAGTCTGACCCTGTGTTGTTTTGGGCATCTGACAATAAAAGACTTGAACTTGAACTACTTGGAACCCTAATAAGCTCTTCGGTTTATTTCAAAGAAGATCCATCAAACTTTCCATTAAACCTTTTAACAATTTAATTCCAGGTAAAACCCTTTCAGCAAATGAAGTTCTACCAGCAACCATAAAGGGTGTTCTGTGTTTGGCAGTCCACAGATGGCAGAGGTGAAAGTCTACTTTCAAAACCAATTGCTTCACTTTACAGCAAGCAACGGCGTTGTTGACATTTCCCAGGAAGAGGAGGGAAAGCTCGTGGAGGATCCCTGAATAACGCCCGTGGGCGGCCCTGTGGAGGGCTCTGGGTGTGTCCTCTGTAGGGGTCACAAGACAGACTGCTTCCAGTTTTCCCAGCTGTCTGACTCTGTGCGCTCAGATGCTCAGATTACATGTGCCTTCTGTCCACCAGAGGATCACGTTCGAAATAAATACAGTGGTAGCAGTGTTTTTCTTTGCGTGTGTGTGGCTGTGTGTGTGTGTCGGGGCGGGGGGGGGGGGTACCTTGTAATATAGTAAAGTCCTGTGTACTTCATTATGCGGGAAAACATGAAAACATTCCATTTCTGATTATAAGAGTCGTCCAGATATAGATTTTGATGAAGTGCAGCAGGAATGTTATCCGTGTACACACTCTCTAGACGGTTATTCCGGGTACTGCAGTTCTGTCGAAAGAGAATCTAAGAGAATCCGCAGTGTCTCTAAGTCGTGACTTGGTTCTGTTCCACTGTTCCCAATCCAGACTCTCAGAGCCTGTGACAATTGGCTGGCTGCAGGCAGACACCACACACACACACACACACACAGAGACATCAAACACACTCGCTCACTCCATCACACTCACTGTGTCTTGCTCATGCGCGCACATTTACCCTGACAGGCTCAGCCTGCTCATTTGCAGCTGTTTCACACAGAAAGCGAGGAAGTGACTCAGCACAGACTGCAGCAGTGCGGCCGAGTTAAAGACTGCCGTCCGTCAGGTGACTGCGGGGGTCTGTCATGTGGTACACTTTTCAGAATGACATGTGACGGCTGACCGCAAAGATGTGCCATTTTGATGAGGATGCAATGCTGGAATCTTTTCAACGGGCGACAACAACCGTCACACACAGGATGTTGCCGGAATACTTCAGAATCAAAGCACAAGCGAATCAGAAACGCACAACACATACAAGTTAGAGACACACACACACACTCCCGAAACACCCTCTGCCCTGCTTGGCCGGGAGAGTGCAAAGCAGGCCGGCCAATAGAAACCTGATCGTGAGCGCTGCGATACACATAGCAGCCCGTCAAGGAAAGACTCCTGAGGTGGGAGAATCAAAGTGGTGTGATGTTTCAGTCACAGCTTTCCATGCCCATGTCCATCGCCATAACTTTCCTGCTCAAGTGGAACATACTACAGTGGCTCACCAGAATAATACCAACATGACTATGAAGTGTTTGCACATACTTACGTTTGCCGTAAAGGGAGGTCACGAGGGCAGAGGAATGGATTCGAAGAAGGAATAAAAGTGCCTCAGTCTGTTTAACCATTCATTTGCACATATGTACTTCTCTGAAAAGGAGAACATATTCAATAGAATTTCCATACTAATGCAGGCAAGGCATGCTGGGTATTCTGCAGATATGACACAGTTCTACCATGACGGGTGGAAGACAAAGAGCCAGGTGGTGAAGTGACATCACCAGGCATGCGCTCCCAGACAGTTGGCTGACTTAGTGTCAGTGGCATATGTCCCCACAGAGCCACACCATTGATCTGCTGCATCAACACCTTCCACACTCACAGTTATGTAAGGTGGTGGAAATTGTAATCCAAGCCTACTGGCATTCTACACAGTGACTCAAAATAGCAGGCAATCTCACCACAGTCCAACCTGAAATATTTGGTGGTGTTCAGAATCCAGATGAAATTGGGCCAAATGTCAGGGATTCAAGACCTGACTTTGCGAAACTGGCACAATCGAACCTGACTTGACCATGATGTTCTGGCAATGATTTAGTAGTGGAACACTGATATTGTAAATATCAATGATACAAAGATATTGTGGGAGTCAGGTGGCTGAGCGGGTAGAGCATCGGGCTAGTGAAGGTTGCCAGTTCGATTCCCGGCCGGTGCACATGACGTTGTGTCCTTGAGCAAGGCACTTCACCCTATTTGCCTCGGGGAGAATGTCCCTGTACTCACTGAAGGTCGCTCTGGATACGAGCGTCTGCTAAATGCCTAAATGTAATGTAAATGATCACACCTCCACAGACTCTCCCTGTGCAGTCTCTTAGTCTCAGCTGGCAGGCTCCTCAAGGGGGAGTGAGGGGTGGGGGGGACCAGATTGATCACCGTCTTGAATTCATGATTCACAGTTAATTAAACACAAGATGGATTGATTCCTGGCGACAATAATGAAGCAGGGGTGACATTTCAGACTGTTGTAATTTGACTGGTAAAGGTGAAAGACTGTCAACCACTTGCATCTAATTTTGGCATGTGAGACTGAATGATGAAGAATGTGTGAACATGCTAGGTTCTCCTCCAGCCCAGTCAGTGCAAATCCATGTTTGTTGTCAGTGTGCACAGCTTTGCTTGGCTAGTGTTTGGGATACGTAATAAATAGCGACTTCAGATGTGTAATATCTACCTGAAGAGACTTACTGTACAGTCCAAGTCATGGTAACCATGTCCTGACAAATCCTAAAATGAGGAATCAGGACTCAAGAATAAATAAATAAATAAATGTGATTAATTAAATCCAAGAAAAAAAAATACCCCTCATTTATTGCTTAATAGATTATATCCAAACCACCCAAATAGCACATTCAGTGTCTCCTACTCACCTTGTCCCATGTCAAGGACTAGCAGGGTGGTTCCATTTAAAGATGTCCTTCATGCCCGGTGTTGAAGGTACAACTTACTCAAATACTTTGTTATACCTTTCAACACCTGCTTATTCTGGACTCCATTCTACACTGTCCTTCTTCTCTGAGAGGATGACCTGCGAAGGAACTGAGAGGAGGTCACCTCCGACAGGGGACAAGTATGCAGAGCTGACATCTCCATGATTGACAGAGTAAAAGCTCCCTTCTAATGGCCTTTGAAACGAAACATTGGTAAGAAAGGAGCAGTACATAAGACAGTCTACTTTGGAAAATGTCATTTGCTTGCCAGTTATGACCTCCCCATGACCTCCCTATCCTACAATGATGGTATTGGTTGTGTTGATGGAACCGCAGTTCTGTACTCATTAAACTGGGTGGCCAAGATGTTTTAGTGTGATTTCTGGCCTCAGTTTGGCGTGTTATTTGTCTCTGTAGAAAACGTAAGGAAATAAATAATAAAAGCAGTCTGTAAAAGGGAAGAGAGTGAAAGAGAAAACCAGCAAACCGTGTCAATCTCAAACAGCTGGATTGTATTAGTGTCCAGAACCAACGATAATAGACTAAATCACTGTGCATAACGAGCAATCCTTTTAATATTGTAGCAGTGATGATGAGGAACATCACGCTGTAATATGGCTAAGTAAACGAGAAAAAAGACAATGTTCGCAAAAAGGTTGGGAAGCCATTTGGAAAGACAGCTGACACGGCAGTCGACTGTGCCAAGCCAAATAGGAAGGTAGGAAGTTGTGGATATTTAGCATTTGGTTGCTAAATTTGAAACATAGTCTTGAGCAAATCAGGAAAATCTGGTCTTTGGTGCTACAATGGAAACAAACATGCATGTGACTTCAAACGTTTTTTTCTCTGAAAACCGCTTAAGAGCTTTTCTGTACAACAATTTACTTACCACAATTCAAACTGCCTATTAACATATAATCTGCTTTGCAGAATCGATGCTTGGGACATGTTTGACAGAATCCATGGTCGATGTTCATGATGTACAGAATCTGGCTCCTGTATATAATCATTTGTAATCATTACAAAGTGCTGCAACGTGTATTTCCACATAACATCCGGTGCCTAATAAAAAGCTAAAATTTGATCTACATTTACATTTACATGTCTTCATTTAGCAGACGCTTTTATCCAAAGCGACTTACTAGAAAGAGCAAAGATCTATGTTTACGTCTAGCTTGGTTTGGTGACACGTAGGACCAAAGAAAACCATTCATTTTTAATAAAGAGTGTCCATTACACTCGGATCACAGGTTTCACTTACCTTTGAGTTTTAAGCGCACTCAGTTCAATCTTCCTTTTACATCAAACCGTGTCCTTCTATGCAAGAGGGATAGGTTTTGTTTTACACGGTAGGTTTGTTACTGCATTGGGTGTATTGGGTACATTTGCTTTGTTTCCTGAGTAAACGGGTAACACATTTCATCCTGGTTCCTGGTGTCTCACAAATCATCGTATCACTTTGCCACTTCCTCAGAAACCCATGGAGGCTGAATGCGGGAGATACCATTTCAAACTCTACCTAGGACACCATAACCAAGAGTTTCTTTGGTGTGACCTGGTCCAGAAGGGGAGGAGCCATACTTCTCTGCGCTATCATGTTTCTGCTGTGGTGAATCTTTCATGACCACGGGTCATCTTCCCCCATCTGTGTTTAGAGGATCAAATGAACCACTCCTATACCTCCCCTTCTACCTTCCGAAGACAGCCTCTCCAATTGAGTTGTGTCTGAGCCGTGAGCAAACGAGGTTGTCCTGATTTGCATTTCTTGGCGGGACCAAAAGCAGTTACCCTGTTTAGATTCAAGGGAGCTATCTAACTAGTCAAAGCAGGGTATTTTTTCTTGGAAGTCGCTTTGTATAAAAGCGTCTGCTACATGAATAAATGTAAATGTATTGAAAAATGATTCAAACTCAGGTCGGTGAAAAAGGTTCAAAGAGCAAACGGTAATTCCTCCAACAGCACGACACATTAACTTACGGCGTCAGTTAAAAGACGTTTAAACTTTCAATAATGAATCCCTGTCAATGATTTCCCTTGTTGTCGTTGTAGACTGGCCTTCAGAGTAGAAGGACAAAAGGACTCTGTCAACTTGGTTCAGAGCGTGTCAAGGTGATGGAAGGGCATCCTAAAAGGACACACTACGTTCCTACACACACACGTTCAGATTCAAATCAGTGTTTAAAGGTAAAATAACCAGGATTGTTTACTCACAGCAAAGGTAGGCCCTGCCCTCATTTCAACCATGCCATCCACTAGACAACTTAAGATGTTATGAAAAAAATAAGGGACTAAAAATAGTGAATTCCAATGACACAGCAGCACACATGGGACACGTTTCCATTTCCTTGTTTTTGGTTGAGGTTTAAGTTAATGCTAAGCCTACACATTTCCTGTATCGTGCATGTTGGTTCACCTGTAAACATTCTTATTGCAGACTTTGCTCTGCAGCCTTTAGATCATTAAATGGTCAAGGACACACGCACTGAACACTTGCATGCGTATGGATGTGTGTCTGCCTTGCGTGAGTGGGTGTGTGTATGCGCAACCAACCGTATTTGTGTGCGTGTGCCTGTGCCTGTGCGTGAGCATTTGTGTGTGTGTGTGTGTGTGTAGTAAACAGTTGGTTTCTCCTTATTGTGAACACACATTGTCCATTAAAATACCATCAAAGTACAAAGTTATCAAGTACTTGGGCGGGACACACCATTAGGGTTGCATCCAATATCAGGGGAGACACAAGCAGACCAACGCTGGAAGTGTTTGGTTCATAGACATTGACCAATCACAACTGTCTCCCACTGAAGTTAATACAAACACAGAGTGAGGTGTTTTTACCACCATACTGCATCAGGGTAACAGGGTTGAGAATGGTACAATGGGCCAATCCATTTATGGCGTGATACACGTGTTTAGATTAAATATACACCAAGAGACAGTGGATATAGCAGTGATTGTATGTGCTGCTGAACAATGTCGAGTGTTTGTCTTTGTGGGGCTGTTTTTGCAACTGCAAAAAAGCGGCAATTAACAATGAATAAGAAATAGCTGGTGGTTTTTATGTCCTATCCTTTTAAGTTCGTTTTTTTTGGCACTGGGAACCACACTGAAAAGGAATCTGGGAGGTTATTGATTGATTTCCTCTTACTCTGAGAGCTATTTAAAGACCAATGTCACACTCACCTTGTGAATATAGTATAACCTTTACTGTATACATAACTACTGGCATGCAAACCAGGGTTCAGACCAAACTGATGGTTGACGTCTGTCTAGCAGGGAAAGGGAGACTCCACCATGTGTCCTCAAACGATGCTGTGTAACTAAAGATTATGATCCCTGAAAAGGGATCTACTAAGCCACTGCAAGCAGTCCTCTGTACATACACCAACATGGGGTACACCTGCCAAGTCATGGCTGACTGCAGAGTCGATATTTCAGTAATGGGAGGTAGACTTTCAGATATCCTGTTGGTACTACTGTGGCTTTTGCTTGAACATTACCACAGCAGCCTGCACCAATGATGTCCTTATTTCCATGGATGTCGGGGATGTTATTACGTATTGATAGTGCACCCTAACTTTATTATTGCAGTACAAGTCTATACATTCCATTTGTAAAGCCACCAATAGCGAGACAAAACAACCACAGAGTTTGACCATGTGATTAAACTGGCATTACAATTCTGTCCACATTCGGGATAATACATGTGTTCTGTTTTTGTTCTACTAAGGAATGTAGAAATGTGGTCGAAGTGATATACTGTGGTCGTCTTCTTATATTTTCTAACTAAGGATTTAATACATTTTCACAGTGCATTTTTTCCCTCAGTGGTTCCTTAAAACGTATTTTTATTTGACACTGTGGAGTCATGGGGCTTTAACCACATTTGATTTAGGCTTTTACTATGTTGAACTTTGAACAGGTTCAGCCATGTGTTTGTCTCGAGTGCCTGTCCATGGATCATTCCTACTTTCACTTCACCAGGGCCAATAACAATCGACCGCTGGTGGGTTTGCTTGCTAGGAATAGTAGGGATTCTGAAACCCAGATTCAAATGTTTTTGACAGGATCTCATACATGTACATGCATTGTAGTCACAACATATTAAAGATGCTGTAAAGTGGAATTGAAAATGAGTTTTAAGTTCATCACACCACAGAAGAATGTGTTGTTAACTACCCTCCAAATTCAAATGAAAAAAACATAGACAAGTATGTTAAATTAGGCTTGGAAATCGTGAGAAAATCAGCAGTCTTCTCTGCTTGAGACTGGGGGGGTGTATGGCCTGAAGGAGCTGAAGCCCCGCCCCCTCTCATTTTTTGAATTTAGCAACAACAGCAACACTAGTTAAATCAATTGAAGATATCAGAACAGACCTACCTGCAGTCTCTGAGTGTTTTATGTGTTACTTGGTCTTTGCATCGTACCAGCTGAGTAACAGAATGCAGGTTATATAAACCATCTGTGATCTGACGTAAATAGGTGGCTGTGATGTAGATAAGTTGGGTTTTGCCCCCCGCCTATACTAAACCTGAGCTGAAAACTGGTGAGAAACTGTTCAACGGTCTTACTCCACATTTCAGTGCGACAAAGTTTAAAAGCTTCGCACATGCTTTTAGCAACTCATTTCACACGTATATAAAGTACTGAGAAGCCAATCATGGAATTTGACATTTGAAATTTTTTGGACATGGAGGTGTGGATGGACGGGGTGACCCAAAGCCACCATAAACTATTATGACACTGTAGTTTAAACAATGCAAATAATAAAGTATTAATATTATTGAATGAAATGTACTTGTCTTGTATCCCTGAGGCCTAGATTGACAATGAATGAAGGTTCCAGTGTTTTGACCGGTTGACTTGGCAGCTAGGCTTGTTTCCCTAATGGCCTGTCACAAGGCAGTAAACAACATTCTGTATCAAACCAAATAACTTATATTCTCTTTGATCAAACTGTCCAAAGGTTTGGTTGGAAGGAAATTAATTGGCACACATGTGTTCTTTGCACACTGATAACTTTTTTACATAAACTTGAATGCACTGGGAAAATAGGGGCAGCTATATATCTGACTTGTTCTACTTGTGTTTACTGAGAGGGCATAACCGGGTGTGAGGTATAGAGTAAACCAGTGTCAGACCCAGCTCGGCTTTTAAACACGAAATGTGATTGTACATGTCACACGTGGCATTTCAACTTTGGACATTTTTTCACTTCTGCTTGCTGAATTGGCAGGATCCAAGGGTTCCAGGTCTTTCTCTCACTTTTAGGGATGTCAAAATGCAGTTTGTGTGCTAAATGGGTCTTGGGTGTGACAGGCAGCAACTTCACTTGTGTCAAAGGTTTTGAATATGAATGGGTCTGACACAGGTTAATGTATTTACATAAATAACTTACTGCCTCTTGTTCTAAAATTGTGGTCAATCAGTCATGTGTGGTAGAGTTTATAGGTTATCCTATGGCTACCATCAGCAAGTTATTTTCAGTGTTAATCACATGCTGCGTATATTTCCATGGAAGACACAGACTTTAAATAATTAACATACTAGTAGAGCGATATACTAGTATGTCTCTGGATTCATTCACGTGGTAATGTAGGCTTTAGACTACCCGCTGAGGTATTCTGACGTTTCTACGCACCGTCGGGTGGAGCAAATGAGCACCTTCCACAAACTATGACGTATCCACAGAGTCTTCTTCGTGATTTGCCGGAGCCGGCCCGCCCTCTCACTAGGTAACTTATTCAGACATAACGGGCGGAGTCGGAGACCGCCTATATGAGTGTGCTTTTCACCGGAGGAATCTGAGTACAACTCCATGGTTTTTTAGGTATTAGGTACTCCAGAGCACCGGCAGTGCGGGAAAGCAAATTGAACAAAGAAAGCATATATCTTTGGAAAATAAAACCCAATTGAAAATGTCCGGAAAAAAGGAAGAAGGTGGATGGAAAAAGGCTGTATGGAATTCGGAAAAGGGGGAACTGCTTGGACGTACCGGGGGAAGTTGGTGTAAGTATAAGTTGTAAATGGAAATTGGTTCAGGAATTCTTTAGGCTATTGAAAGTCTTGGAAAGGTTGGAAGTCATAGGTGCAAACATCAGGTACACTAAATATACTTGCACTGTAAGCATGATGCATCAACACCTGTTTGATTTGACTTTGCTGCTTTTTTATGGTACATTACCAAGTATACTAACCCAATATGCTACTGTTCGTTCACTCCGGTCGTTCGTTGATCCAGGTGCGCCTTACGCATGCTAAAAGGGGATTCCTTCCACCTTTTATGGCATCCCTTTAAACTCGAGTAATTCGATAAACAGGGAGGTCATTGAAGGGCAAAGTTGAGAATGTATCTCGTTCGTGAATATGCGTTGTTCCAATATAATATTCAGCGTGCAGGATGTACAGTAACGGATCACACAACAGAGGCGAATGGTTCACTTATAGTGTATTTTGTCTATGCGATATTGATCGTATTTGGCGACATTGCATAAAGGTTAATCAATTTAACAATTTCTAGATTTTCATTGCAGTCTAGTGGCTCAGAGAAAGGGTTAAAAATGCATCATAGTCCAAGGTGAGCCAAGGAGATATGGCCTGCTTGGAATTGAAGGACACTGTCCGTCTAGTGTTACTATTTACACTGATCCTATGTCCGTTCTACCGACAGTGAAAATTGATTAGCTATGCATTTCTGGACCAGCGTCAGCGTTGTACCAATGTCAATGTCCTTCCTCATTTCAATGTTATACCTTTCACATTTGTCTCCTGTTCTAGCATACCGAGTTCACAGGACTTGGATACAAAAAATAGTTTTGTGTTCTCGAATGTCTTTAGTTATAATTTAGCGTGAACAGCATTTGATCACTTAACTATTTGCGTTTGGAAGTTTTTGAATTTGCTGATGCGTTGGAAATGTGCGCATTTGCTATGCATGTGCGCATGTGATGCATGATTTAAAATTCGAATCAGACGTCTAGCGTACTTGTTCTTGTCGACTAAGACGAATTGCGGCAAATGTTATGTTTTTTATACATGTACAAAAGCAACTCTACAATGATTCAGTATTGGCAGTTTGAAATAGGATGAAATCGTTTCTTTGGTTATTGTGGTCAGAATGACCAGTTTCTGTCCAACGAGAAGCAGGAACAGGATAAAGGCTCCACAACTCATGCGTATTTGATGAAACGTACCCGGGTGTCTTCATAGAAAATGACCCTTTGACATTGCCTGCTTCATGCAGCACTAGGCCTTTACATCAATCCTGGGACAGGTCCTTGAACAGCACCAAGTGTGAATGGGTTAGTCCTTGTACTCCCTTCCCTGAATAATTCAGTTGATTTATTTGGTTTTAATCTATAAACATGAGAACTAAATATCTGCTGTGGTATTGACTATAAAATAGTAACATCTCTTTCTACCTTTGAGTCGTCTTGTATAACCTAATGAATAGCTTGACAGTTTTGCTCAATTTCTCTATAAAATAATGTCATTGTCATGCTCTTGGAAACCCAGAAAGACAAAGCCTACCACTGTTTAATCCGTTGAAAGTGTAGCATTTTGCTTACCTCCTCCCATGAGAGACACTGAATGCTTTGTGTGAAGGCTTGCCTGTAAGTGATCCTCAAAGCCAGTCATGGCTCATCGCCAAACCTGTCACAGTCAAACAGTATTGAGAACCAATTTGGAATGGTCAATTACTGTTTTTAGAGACAGTCAACTTTTGGCATCCGATAACTTCTCAGGGAAGCAGAAAAAATTATATAAGCTTACAGTATATTACATCTTGACGACTCCTTATGATTGTGAAACTTGTCGCCTTACGATTGTAAACGCTTATGTTTCATTAGTGGTGGCGCTGTTGCTTCATTTAAAGAGATACAGGTGCCTGATTATTAGACGTTGTGGAAATCTTGAGTTTGTAAGCGACCAATTGGTTAGTGGTTAACTTTCTTTCTTTTGTTTTCACTTTAAAGTAATAAAAAGAAAATATATATATTTTAACAGGGACAGTTTTTCAGTTTTTGAAATGTTTTAATCTCTTCTTTTACAGTTAAAATTCTATTCTTCTATGTGATATTCTACGGTTGCTTGGCTGGAATATTCATTGGCACCATCCAAGCCCTGCTTTTGACCCTAAGCGACTACAAACCTACTTGGCAAGACAGAGTGTCTCCCCCAGGTAAGAACACGCACTTGGCTCGTTCATGCTTCAGTTTTTTGAAAGACACTTCACGCCTCATTTGGATGTTTCAGTGAAAGCACGATCGTCAAATAACTTCACTTAGTCAATTGAATGCATGAGTTACAAGCTTGTGAACTAAGTCATGTTGGTAACCTTCATTCATTGACAAGGAGGAAAACCCCTTGAGCCCCAAAAGATGAAACCAAACATATGAATACTGCCTCCTCCTTAATCTACCTTGAGCCTTACTTCTGAAGACTGGCTAGGATAAGCAAGATGGTGATGGTCCTTTGCTGGTTTGAATCAGCACCAATTTGCAGTGACCTGTCCAGTACACTCTACAGTGCACAGGTCTGTAGGAATAATGTGTTTGCCGGCTGCATACTCGGCACATCTACTCAATAGTAACTTTCAAACACAGTGATGCTTTATAGGCATTTGGAAGAGTATTCCTGTCCTTGTGTTTCATGCAGCGGACACGCACAGGATGGCTTGCAGGCAATGCATAAAAGTGGATGCCAACTGTTTCAATATAAAAACAATGCTAGCCCAGTAGGTCTGCATTACACATGCCAGTTTTGGTTATCTTCATTTAAGTTCAGATTATCTCACTACATTGGGATAGTGAACACAAAACTATCACCAGATTATCATGACATGCACAGGCAGCCTCACAGTGCTGATTTGAACGTGTTTACTTAAGTGTCCAAGGCTGTAAGGCATACGAATTTTGGCCACAGGAATGCTCAAACTCCCTTGAAGCGCCGTTCCTGCCACGACACAGCGAATGTAGAGTGCGTTCAGGATGGGCAGGGTCGATGTAAGCAGGAACATCGTGCTACTGAGACGAGACAGTTTGGCCAAAGTCTGACGTGTTAGCATTCATTGCAACACATCTTTAATGGGACCACTTTGTGGCCTGCACCACTGTTGCAGGTCTCAGATCATTGCTCGATTGCATTTGACCTAAACTGGCCTGGGGAATACACGGCCTAGATGCATGTTTGAATATCTATGAGAGAGGAGGAGGAGCTGGTCAAACATCCTCATGTTGAATGTCACACTTCTGCAATTGAGACTAGTTACACTCTGAGGTATCAACTAGTTGAGTTGCCTACCAGATTGCAAACTATTTATCGTAACAAACGTTTGAGGTCTTCCTAACAAAAGATTGTTTGAGTCATTATATAAATACTTGACTTGGTTTAGAATTCATACTTTGTTCATCATACACAATTGTGGGTTGTTGGGGGGGGGGGGGGGTCGAACAACATAAAACATTTAAATGTGAGATTATATGTCACCTTTCATTAGGGTATTGACCAAGTATGTAGATTTGACTGGAAACCCCTCTAATAGAGTTTGTATTACTTTTTCAAATGTTAATTATAATAAATATGCCATGTACTGGGTATTCTAAACAAACATGAACTGTTTATTTTTAGAAGTTTGTAAAAGTGTTGAATTGAGTCTTTGGAGGGGGGGGGGGTTTATGAGAACTGAAGACCCTTGTGTGATGTTGTCTCATTGAAACTCAACGATGATTGACATGTTTCCTCACAGGCCTTAGCCACACCCCTCGCTCTGACAAACAAGAAGTTGCCTTCAACCTGAATGACGTGGAGACCTACCTGCCTTACACCAAGGCCTTGAAGGATTTCCTGGCAATGTATGAGGATGATGCCCAGCGGGACCAGATGAAGTATGAGGACTGTGGAGGTATGCTGAAAAACATTCCTTCATTCCATACACATTTGAGTGGACATTTTGAAATACATTTGTAGCAAAGCAAGGTCCCCTGATCTGTCTCCTAATTTGGTCAGAGACACCCGATACTTTTAAGAACCGGGGCGATCTGGAGAGTGACGTCGGGATCAGGAAGGCTTGCCGTTTCTCCAGGCAGCTGCTAGGAGACTGCTCTGGATACCAGGACAAAGACTTTGGCTTCAGCATTGGCAAACCCTGCATCATTGTCAAACTGAACCGAATTGTCAACTTCAGGCCAAGGGTGAGTCTCCACCACTTGAACCATCACAATTTGACAGGCCTCATCTCATGGCTCTTGTGCGCTCTCTAAGCAGTGTTACCTTTCTCCTCCCATCAGCCCCCTAACACAAATGAGAGCATTCCTGAAGAGGCCAAGTATAAAGTTCAGCCCAACGTCATCCCAATCTACTGCACCAACAAGGTACGTTGGGTAGCCCCAAAAGATTCTGTAGCAGCACGTGCCAGAATGAAGAGGGTCACCTTTGGCAGCAACATGGCATTTTCTAAAGAATTCATTCATTCAATCATTAATTGTCACTATCTTTGCAGAGAGAGGAGGATGCTGGCAAGATTGGCGACATCATGTATTATGGTATTGGTAATGGCTTCCCCCTGCAGTATTATCCTTACTATGGCAAACTGCTGCACCCTCAGTATCTCCAGCCTCTGGTGGCTCTCCAGTTCGTCAACCTCACCATGAACACTGAGCTGCGAATCGAGTGCAAAGTGTTCGGGGAGAACATTCAATATAGTGAGAAAGACCGCTATCGAGGACGCTTTGATATTAAGCTCACTGTCACCAATTTATGACCACATTCAAGACAACAGTGATTCCTATGTCTCTTACAAACCAACTATGAAGTCATTTAGAATGGGATGAGGGGAAACTTTAGATTAGTTAAGTTAAATCAACAACTGGGCTTGAACACAAAAAAAATCTCAAAACATAAGGGACCGACAACGTAATATGTCTGCTTTAAACACTAGCTATTTGGCTTCTGTCTAGCATTAGAATGTAATTTACAGGAAGACTAGCAATAGTGTAAAATATTTATTCTACTGTAAATGAGAATATTCCTTGAGCCATGGGACATTGTTCATTTATGATTGTAAATTGTAATTCCACAACTAATGTGTAGCGCGCAATGTTATTGTCCCCTCCATTTTGCTGCCTTGTGTGGTTTCAAAATATATTTTTGGAGTGTACAGTGCAGTAGTCGCATACATTGGTTCTTTCCAAGCCATGGTGTAACCTGTTTTCTTATGTGAGCAAGCTTTAGCAGTCCAATGTGTGTGTGTGTGTGTAAATATACGTATATATAAATGTATACTTGATTTAAAAATATATATATATATATATAAATAATGACACGGCAAACTCATCTCTTCTGACCCGTGTGAGAAATAGGCTGCACTCCATGGAACTGTACTTCCTTCTTACATAGTCTTTTTCATTTGATTGTGGGAAAGTATTTTTACGTATGTTTTTCTTTTAAAATCACTTAATGTGGGTTATGGGTTTTATGAAAATGTTTTTTCTTTTTTTTCTTTCATAATTGTTGTGTACTACCAATTTGTGTCCCAGTCTGTTCAATACCTAACCTTTGGGTGAAGGCATCATCTCTGTTTATACATTCAGATGTTATGTTTTGCTGGAGGTCTCACTGCAATGTGATAGATCTTTTCGATGAATGTCTTAGCCATGGTGGACAAACTTAACATTTATGCAGTTGTACATTTTTTTTCATTGTGGAAAAGTGTTATGTATAAATACAAAACCAAAGTCATTGGTCCAAGTTAAAGGGCATCTTGTCAGAGGCAATACAGAACTGCTATTTGGATCTGTCATCGATGTGAAGTGCTAAAATCAATGTCTAAACAACAGTCAGGAGTCCAATCACAATTGTCATTTATTCAATCAGAGAAGCAAACTGAAATAAAAATGAAGAAAACGTCTTCTTCCCTTCTCATTATTGAAATGTGCAGTTTTTCATGTTATATCTCCATACACACCATTAAGTAGTCAAATAAACATTTTAAAGACATCGATCAAAAAACATATATATTTGGATGTTGTTTTTCTTTACAAACAATTATTTTATTGATGCAACTATAGGGCAAAATCCCTGAATGAATAATGTTCAACAAAGATGGCCGCTTGCATTCTTGTAATCTATAACAAAATAGTTCAGTGACTTCCTCCAAATGCATTACTCCTATTTAATCAACATAAACCATTGAGACTAGCAGGTCAAATAGTCAGCCTAAAGTAATAATAATATAATAACACTTTATTTATATAGTACATTTCATACAAGATTTGCAGCTCAAGGTGCTTTACATAAAATCAATAAAAACAATAAAACAAGTGATAAAAGTAATAATTAAAATAGCAAACAATAATATAACTAATAAAAGCAGTAAAACTCTTCTGACATAAAATTAGTTAAACGCTTTGGTAAAAAGGTAAGTTTTAAGCTGTCTTTTAAAATGACTAGCGTGTTTGCTTCCCTAATATTTCTGGGTAATTTGTTCCATAGTTTTGGGGCGTAATTGACAAAGGCCGTATCACCAATCTTCTTATGACTGCTTCTGGTGACCTCTATTTCAATCAGGAGAGACCTGGATAGTGAAAGATATTTATTACAGCATAATAAATGTACTACAATGTTTGGAGCTTGGACCCCGCGGGGAATTATATAAATCAACGGGCGCCTGCCCAACGCCCGAAGAGAATCCCCCGCGGAGACCAGACACTGGTGGCGGTGGCACATCCGACGACCAATCGAGTCGAAGGAGACAGGAACCGGGTGGCGACGGGGTGGTGGAGGGTCGCGCACTTGATGGCATGAACGAACTACACAGGGAGAGAATCGTATTTAAAGGCACGGATCATGACGCCATGTATTGTAGGCGGGAGCGCTAATCAACCTGAACCCCAGTGACCGCCCGACCCGGGAACGGGGAAAGGTAGGGCGTTCTTAGCGGGGGGAGTGAGTAGTGCATACTATGAATGCGCCCGAGTGCAGGGATCGGTCTTGCCTGACTGAACTTGCGCTATGCTTCATTAGGCCTGCATTTGATGATCGCAGTGTTCTAGCTGGTGTGTAGTTTATAATAGAGTTAGCAATTTAGCTAGGTCCTTGTCCGTGTAGAGCTTTGTATGTGAGGAAAAGGACCTTAATGTCAATTCTGAAGGTAACAGGGAGCCAGTGTAAAGTCGCTGGGACAGGACTGTGTTCTCTCCTTTTAGTTTTGGTTATTAATCTAGCTGCAGAATTTTGAATGAGCTGAAGTCTTTCAGTGGTTTTATTGGGAAGACCAGTGAAATGTGCGTTACAGTAGTCCAGCCGGCTGGATATAAAAGCATGAATTTATTCTCTGCATCATTTTGGTTTATGAATGGTCATACCTTTGCTATATTCCTCAGGTGAAAGAAAGCTGTTTTGGTCACTTTATTAATGTGAGAGTTGAAATTCAAATCGAAGTCCAGGATTACACTGAGACTTGTCACCTCTGGTTTACTTTTTTTCACAATAGCTAAAACACTAAACCACATTCTCTGAATCTAATGTTCAGTGAACTAAACCAATTTGTCAAATCAGACACTCTTTTGGCAAAACTCTAAACACATTCTCATTCACTAAACACATTTTGCTCTGTGACGCACTTGTGCTGCAAAATGGTAAACACAGGCGGCAAACAGTAAACACAACTACAACACAGTTGTCATCTGTAAAACACAGTGACTCAAAATTGTTTACACTTGTTTCTAATGGTGGTTTGGGACAATGTCAGCTTTCACCGTGGTGTCTATATACAAGAATAGTTCAACATCAACCAGCATTTTTTACTGTAAATGTTTACCTTCCACCATACAGCCCTTTTCTCAACCCAATTGAAGAGTTTTTCTCTGTGTGGCGGTGAAAGGTCTATGTCCATATACCAGGGTAAATCTCCTACAGGCAATGGAATTGGCCTGTGGTGACATAGGTGTGGAGTGTTTTCAAGGCTGGATCCAGCACACCAGAGGGGTTTTCATTGTTCTTTGTTGACAGTACTAAGCTGTGATGGTTACTGCAATATTTTCAAATCAAATGCACAGTATTTGTATAGCCCTTTTTACAAGCAATGTCACAGAGGGCTTCACATACGCTGATATAACTGCCACCCAGCCAACCTCAAGCCTCAAGGAAGACAGGGAAAAACTCCTAGAAAAACGAACTAGAGGAGAAAAATTTTAAGAAACCTTGGGAGGAGCAATTCAGTGAGGGATACCCTCCTCCAGAGACGGTTGGCAGGTCCAGAACACAGGCTAAACATAGTCATACATCAGGAAAGTGTCAATGGGTGTTGAAACACCAAAATCCAGTGTTTCAAAATCCAAAATCTATTTTCTTTATTGCTATGTAAATGCATTTACTGTGTATACATAAACAAATTTGTCTTTACATGGAACTACATGGCCTGGATGTTGTGTTCTCCATTTGTATGTGTTGTGTCTAATGATTGCTCCATTGTGTTTAGATATTTGCTGTGTTTCTGATCTGACAGCATAGTTTGATTTTGAGCACAGGCTACATGGTTTAGGGGCGAGTGTTTGATTTTGCCAGAAGAGTCAGAGATTCTGGAAATGTAGTTTGAATATTTGGTTTAGTGTTTTCAGTTTTGAGAAAATGGTTGACTGTTTTAAGAAATGTGTTTCAGCAATTGTGAAAAACTGTAAGCCAGGTGGTTAAACCTCCTAGATTCTTAGTAAACATCTATCTTTTGGATTTGGGGCCACATAGTAGGACTTCAGTTTTGTCTTCATTCAATTTAAGAAAGTTATCATTCATCCATTTGTTTATTGCCGATAGGCAGTTGGTAATGGAATTGATGGCCGTTGCATCGTTGGGTTCAGTGGATATATATAGTTGTGTGTCATCCGCATAGCTATGGAAATCTATGTTATGTTCTCAGTACTTCAAGGTCTGAAAAGTGATTTTCTGGGGTACATCAGACGATTAATTCCTCCCGCTGTCTACAATGTTGAGTTTGTTCTGAACATGATGCAATGTTTAAAAAAATACATTTAAAGAAAAGCTTTCTGTCAGACATTGCATGAAGCGGTTCGATTGTTTGAAGACACAATGAATTTCTCTACAGTTTGCCATTTTTACCAGTCATCCCACCAACTCTCTCTTATTACAGACGTGAACTTTAACCCAGCGCTCTTTGGGTTTTCTGTTCGAGGGGCTTTCATGAATGGAAGTGCTGTGTGCTTGCCTGAAGCCTGAATTGGAAAGAGCGGAGTAACTCAACATTTTCCAACAATCTTAAGTAAGATGGCTAGTATGCTGCAAAAGGAGGCCCGGCTTTGTAATCACATAAAGTACCCGGACCAGTCAGGAACGTCTGCAGTTAACAGTAGGGTTTTGTTTCCTGGCTGCTGTATCGGCATTACAGAACAAGACAGAGGTGTATCAGGTGACCTGGTGGGAGCCACAGGGGGCAGACGGAGGCCTCTGCAGAATGCCAGCCAATGGGGTGGAGGCTGATGGCTTAATGAGATGGTGTGTGAGATGGACTGCCCTGGCACCCATTCACCTGGCATCAACATAGGCCTGGAGGGTATTGCTGTCCAGCAGAGAGCTTGGAAAGGGTATGCTACATCGATTTTGACAGGCTTCTAATCATTCATTTTAGGATAATTACACAAGTGATACCATAATGTTACCACTGTTGTCATTCATTTCATTTGTTGAAATGTAGGCCTGGAACACTGGATAGTGTTCATTGTTTACTCATGAAGTATATATACACACATTGTTCCTGAAGCTAGCCGACATGGTATCTGTCTAACAAATGACTTATTCATCAACCAGCCAACACAATGGAGACTACACACTGGCCACTGGTACTTGATCTCCAGAGAGCTGTTCACTGTTGAGGTCTGCTGTTCTCGCTTTCTCACCAACCATGTCATGTGTCCTCCAATACATACAGTATACTGAATACAGTATGTATTTCCACTGTTCTATCAGTACAAACATTTGGACAAAATAAATAAAAAGTCTCAAAGAAATCATTATCAATACTAAATGGTATATATGCAATGACAAATTATTAAACAAAGCCCTAGCTTCCATAGTATAAAAATATATTTTCTAAAACTGGTTGTTCCCATCCTTGATTGTGATTGGCTATATTGCGTTCCATGCCGTTGTAAAATCCAGCATAACCTCACAGGTTGTCTTCATAACATTCTTTAACATTCCATATTACTGCGCATCGAATATTTCAAATTGAAAAAGAGGGCAAAGATGTCCATCTGGCTGTTGCGTGGCAACGAATTACGTAGAAACTATACTTTGCAGTAGCGGAAGAATTACGGTTTATTATTAAACTATTTTGTTTCTAATTGTTTGTATTGATGAAACCATATCAAATATTTGAAGTAACAGTTTTAGAAAAGAAATAAGCCCCAAGAGGCCGTGGTTTACGCTGATTTTAGAACAGGTAAGGGGATTTTCGGCACTCCGCTTTGCGTCGTGCCTAACAACTCCCCTTACCTGTTCTAAAATCAGCGTAAACCACGGCCTCTTGGGGCTTATTGCTTAAATAAACTTTAGACTTACAATGTAATCAAGTGTTCTGGGTATAATTCAGGATTGTGAAACTTGACCACACTACCACAGAACCAAAAACAGTTGAAATTACAGAAAAAAGCAATGAACATTTTCCATGAAAGTCTAATTTCCCCACTGTTTGAGTGTTTACATATTATTTCCAAGAAAGGAAAAAAGAGAGAGAGAGGGTGGGAGAGGGAGAGAGAGAGAGTGTGAGGGAGACAGAAAGATTGAATGAGAGAGGGAGTGAGAGAGGGAGCCAGAGAGGTAGTGAGAGAGAGGGAGAGAGAGAGAGAGAGAGAGAGGCGAGGGAGCCAGAGGGAGTGAGAGAGAGGGAGGGAGAAAGACCTGTTCCAGTCCTTCAGGTCATTCTAATCTTGATCTTGAGTTTACACACAAACAAACACACACACAAACACACAATCATTTATGGGTGCGTTTAGATAGTATCTTATTCTGAGGACAGAGTGTTCCTCTGTGCTACACCTGAAAGAGAGCAAGTGAGAGCTCAGTTAATACATTACACAGACCCTCCAGCTACCAACTACGTTTTACGCCTGCACCTTACCGTACATGACCTTGTATTTGAGGTCAGTACAGACCACTCTCAAAGACAGCTTTCAAGAGTTTAATTGAGTATATATTAATAGATTTGAGGGTAGGGTGGGACAGAAGGATGAATTGGGTTGATTTTATAGTTAAGGTTACCATTAAACAGGGCAGATAGATCGAAAAGGGAATGGTTTACCCAATGAAATGTGATGCACATACAGTTGGTGTCCTTAGTGACGGACATGTGACATGTGACATGAGAACAGGGATCCCTGTCCAGAAGGGTTGGGAGAAGGACCTGCTGTCACTGACACACAAGCTGATTGGTCGAGAGATGGGAATTCAGAGGGTTTTGAGAAGCTAATCTTCACAGAGGCATGTTATCCTTCTTCATGAAGTGCTGAGAAATGTTCATCTTTTCTCTACTAGGAATACTGTCCACTTGTGCTTGTCTAATGTTAGCGTGCAGGCTGCATTTATTAACTCGTAGTAACACATTCGTGCCATACAAAGTTTTGACAGACACTTATAGGGTACCGTAAATCTTGTAGGCTATCGTTTGCAATCTTTAAATCCGAAAACAACCAGTCGTATAAACATTACGTGAGTTTGTGTTATGTTTGGATGACTTATATGTTATCGTTGTGAAAAAGATGAAAAGAAGCCTTTGCTAGCCTTGCAGCCTGTGTGTGAGTTATCCAATAAAGTTGAACAGAATACATGTCACCAGAATGTTCATTGTGTCTTCTAACATCCACTTGACAAGAATAAAACAGGTGGCTTCCAAACACCTGGCCAACCTGCAGAGATGTCCCTTGAGCAACTGTGGGAGGGGTTAAGCACACACACACACACACACACACACACACACACACACACACACACACACACACACACATACACTCACACACCACAAACTGTCATCCACTTACTATCAGCATTCTGGTCACTGTCTGAGTTGTGTTCCCTAGTGCGTCACTCGTCATGTGACACATGCACACACACACAGTCTATCTGGAGTGGCCACACATGCCTGCCCGGGAGATCTAGGTGATGCCAGCCGATGACATCAGTCGACGAAGGGGGGATAGCTCCGTTTGATTCGTTCTTATCTCTTTGGACCGAAGTTAAGAATAACTGGTCGTGAGTGTGTGATAAAGATGTGTGCCTTTGCAGTGTGGGTCCAGTCGTGACATTTGAACAGGGTTAGGGATACGAGGGAGAGAGGTGGGGGAGGAGAGAGAGAAAGGTTGGGAGGGTTATGAATGTTTGCGGTGACATTCTAGCACAGGCATTCAGGAGAACTGAGTGTCTGGTGGATGGCCAAAATGGAGCTGGACTTATTTTAATGTCAAGGGCACTTGATACATACAGTGCAAATTCAATAGAAGAACTATCAATTGTAAAAAGTAGTATGTGTCAACAACAACCAAAATCATGTTTATTCATATACCATTTGCAAGTATAAGAAAAGGTCCATTGGAATTATTGGTCATGCTCCATTTGGGTTAGGGTTGGTAGTGTAACTTCAACTTATGTGGTGGTTCTTAATTCTTATTTCTAAATAAATAAATCCTAATCCTTAATTAGCATTCTGATCTCTTTAAGAAGGCCACTTCCACCGACAGGAGAACATCTCTGTCTGAGCAGCTCTGGGTGTCAGAATCACCTTCAGGGAGTGAACGTTCTCCTTTTCATGACTCTTATCAATCATCGCATTAAACCTCAGATGTGTCCAATGGCTGTGGCCTTGAATTAACCTTTTATCTTATGTGATTCTGCAAGAAGTTCAACTGCTGTAGTATAATAATTGACGTTCTTTTTCTAATATACTATATATCACATTTTAAGAATTTGTTTCGGTCCATGGAGCACACAATAAAGAAAGTCAGTGGTGTAGGTACAATCATTTCAGCCAAAGTTGGACAGTATTACAACAAATACTTAGAAAATTGGCTTTACCTTGAATAGTAATCTTTATTGTTCTTTGTACATTAAATAGTCCTACCTGGAACCATATAAGGGAGAGAGGAGCTGGTGGAATGGGAACTCACTGGTAGAGCATTTGACAGCAGATAAAGAGATTGCAGGTTCAAACCCCCCCCCCCCATATGTAGTTTTGGAAGTCTCTGCTACATGAGTACGTTACATAAAGGTTCTCGAAGCTCTTTCATCCTTATGGGTGAAGGCAACACCCTTTCTGTGTACATTACCACAGTCTTAGTGTCCTCACCAAGCAATCCATGACCTTCAGAGGGAAATGACCTTCCCATGACAGTACTGGTGAAGGATGTTCATGCAGAGCTTTTACATTGTTTGTGGATCAAGGATGTTTGAACGTCATGCCCTATATCCACAGTGCTCTCCCAGTTTGAAGTTATTGTTGGAGCACCTTACACTCCACTCAACTCTACAGGATGGATCTTACCATACTGTGTCTTAAAAACCAAGTTTAAAGACGACATATTATCGGGGTGGGGGTGGAGGCGGGAGGGTTGGAGAGTGATGGTGGGGATGGGGAGTGATACTTGGTGCCAGAGCTGCTAAAGCTGTGTTGCCCCTGTACAGAGCTCCCAAGTTCCTATAGGAGGAGCAAAGGCAAACAGGGGTCAATCAGCAGTGGTCCATGTCGGCTCCATTCTCCTCAGGACAAAGGCACGGATAAAGGAGTTAACACCAGTGATCATCTGATTATGAGCCAGTGGAGCTGTTGTCCTACTTTCAGAGCTTTGAGTGCAAGAAAGGGGCATTGCAAATAGAATGTGTCATTATTACAAGTTCATGTCAACACGTTGGGATGGAATATCCTGCTATGGAAGAGAACTGTAGAGTAGAGAGAATAGGGCTCACAGTACTGTTGTTTCGAAAGGCTCGGTCTAACCTTCCAGGCAACAAAAGAAAACTGTATTTGTGTATTTGTATTTTTACTCAGAGGAAATCTTAATCAATGTCAAAATCCGTGTGAAATAATCCATTAAGCAATTATGTTTGTTTTGTAATGCACCTTTAAAAGACTTCACAGGACGACTGACATGCTACATTCTTGTTATTATTAGTAGCCTATGCTACACTATATTGCAACATCATTATGATTGAATTTTCTTAAGACAACAATACAAATTTAATTAACTCGGGAGTCAGGTGGCTGAGCGGTTCGGGATTCGGGCTAGTAATGGTTACGGTTTCAATTTCCGGCTGTGCCAAATGACGTTGTGTCCTTGGGCAAGGCAATTCACCCGACTTGACTCGGGGGATTGTCCCTGTACTTACTGTAAGTCGCTCTGGAGCGTCTCCTAAATGACTAAATGTAAATGTAACTAAATCAAGACCATTGCAAAAGCCTGCCTGGGCAACATACTGCTCTGTAATGTACACCTTTTACAGGTGTACAGTTGCAGTGTGGGGAGCGATTTCTCACAACAATTTCCTTCCTGGAAGCTACTCTGCTTGTCACTCTTCATCCCTCATCTCGTCCTCCCACACCAGACAGTGTAGTGTTCTCAGAGGAAAACACATGTTGTCCTCTGTCCCGTATCCTAGCAGTCAACATAGCGACGACCTGACCATCGACGATCCGACAGTTTGTCGTCCTTCGCTGCGGCAGCGACATCACAGCTGCGACATCATGGCCGCATGCTCCCCGGCGCTGCAGCAGCCTGTCCACGTTGTCACTTGGCTGGTGTCTGCCACCAGGTCTTTATACGTCACATGCCAGTAACCTCAGGTAACACTGGTTGCTAGGTGACGTGGTCCCGACGGGTGCCTAGCAACAGATGTTCCCCCTCTTCCCTTGTAATAGAAGATACACTGTCAATGTTCCTGCTGATTTTCATCACAGCAGGCTCACACTTTGCAACTAAGTCATTTAGGTACAATTTGAACATCAACCGGAGGGCATGTGACATTTCTTTAGTCATATTGTATTTAGAACAGTGATTAGATAATGACAATGATGAGAACAGATTCTTTAATGCACTTTTCACGGGCTCTAATGCAACATAATGGTTGTCGTGTGCCCTAATGACTCATGTGCCAGAGTCTCCAACACTTTCTAAACCAAAGGCAGCAGTGTGTTTGAAACTCATCATTCTGCACTTGAAATGACCCCAGTGGACCTGTTCAGTTCAGGTATTCCGAGAACATTGAGGCAGCGTACATTGTGTGGGGGTGTGAATTGCCCGGGTTCATCATCTTGAACTAATGGCCAGTTATTCTGGGACTGAGGATGAGCAGCCATTACAGATGGACAAGCCTTCGAGAAACAGATGAGTCTGACAGCGCACACATACACACAAACACACGCACGCACATCTACACACACACACACACACACACACACACACACACACACACACACACACTGTAAGTGGTCTGGAGCACACACACACACACACACTGTAAGTGGTCCGGAGCACACACACCCACAGACAGAGTGTGTATGTAGTTCCCCTCGGGTCAAACTTGCTATCAGGAGAACATAGTACTCTCACAGGCAGACAGAGAGCAGTTCCCCAGACTCTCAGGCCTTACATAAAGGGAACACTCAACTCGAGGACTGCATGAGTCAAACACTGACTCAGAGATGACATGGAAGCACTATTTGTAACTTTTACTTCTACTTTCTACATTCCGCCTACACTCGTTGAGTGGTGGAGACAAAAAGTCCAGTACCATTTTGATGACGTTCCACCAATTTATGCCGGCCAAAAACACATGTCTATTTTTAGCTCAAATAACCCAGTGAAACTTTTATCGTGTTTGTGAGCTTTCAAGATGAAAGGATCAAACCCGGAGGCACGCGAGAAAGTCAGCAGCACTGCTACTTCTGTATCGTGACGGCTCCCCTGTGCCAGGATGGATGGAGGCCTGTCCCTGAGAGGAACAAGACGCACTGTACACGACCCCAGTGACCAGGGGCCCGGACACCCTTTGTGTACCTTCCGCTTCACTGCCCAGCGGCTGTGCTATTGATCATCAGTGATCACACGCGCACACAAACACACACAGTCTGCCATGCCTCCTCAGTGTCTCCTGCCCATATCTGTACATGGCCTTGCTGCAGGGATTTTGAATTTCACAGGTCGCTGCTCTGCCGGTATGCTGGGAGGCAGGAGGGGATCAGGCTGCAGGGATTTGGATCCAGGGGGGCGTGGGTCACCAACAATATGTGGCTTGAGCACGTGACACACGCCTCTCTCACTCAGTCACACAGTCAATCACACACAAGTAGGCATACACATACATACACACTCGGACAGGGCAAGATTATCTGTACTGTAACATTGGTGACTGTATGGGAACTATGCATGGAGAACACTATGGACTTGTATTGGTGAGACATAACACAGCAGGGAAAACACAAGGAATACTAAGCAGTACACATGCACATGACTCTGCATGTTTCTCTCAGAGTCCAAACTCAGACGGCATATAATCACTCCATGATTCCTCTGCGAAAGCCGTGGAGCAGCTGCAGCGGGATTGTGGGTAGGGTGACCGTTACTGCAAAGTCACTGCAAAGTCACAGGAAACGCTGATGCCACAAGCCTGCAAGCCTCGCTCTCTGAATCCTTGAAATCCAGAACAGAGGCAGAGAGCCAGCGTCGGTCCCTCGGCACCGACGAACACGCAGAGTGAAACATACAGAAGCTGCCTGCGCCGTTTGAGCCGGTTAAGACAGCACGTGTCTGTCTTCAGTCAACTTGCGAACACAGAACACAACAACCTACAGACAGGTACTGATGCGACTGCATATGCCATGACAAAGATGACGTGACAGGATGGGTCATACTTTACGGTACACCCACATACCTAAACAGGTTTGTGTGGACTAGTTTTGCAGCGGTAATTCACTCTGCGCCCTACTTAACAAAAGTCTGAACCTGACACTTCCTCGCCTTCACACCTCTCTGCACAGCTCAGCAGATTTTACGGAACGATTGTTTTTTTTAGTTGCAGAGATTACCCATAATTCCACCCCTACTTCTGTGGCATGGGGGGATGGGACTGGGTTCCAATGATTTAGGTATGATTGGACAGGAGGTATTTCAAGAATGTGTGTGTGACCTTGAGCACTTCAGTTGACGTTGAAATGCAATAGGCCTTGCTGCTGAATCAGCAAACAGGATGTGTAACGATTAACGCGTACAATGGAGGAACTGTTATTTCATTGTTTAAAACGAATATCTGATATGGATTGGACTATGTGCTGATCATGGTGGAAATCCAACCACACAACAGCCCCCGAGGGACGCCTTGGGTTAAAAATACTTTATCTGGACATCATACATGCTTCATTGTCATCCCTTTCCCCCGTTTCTAAGTTTCAAAGATCACAACCATCCACATCCCAGACTGTTCATGAATCCCAAACTTTCTCCCAACACACCCAAGTTGAATCTGATCTCATCCCAAATAAATCAACACCACCGCAATCACACCCTAAAACTTCCATGCAGGGTCCCTGAGATCCGAACACAAAAGCAGATCGTTGGAACCCATCAAGGGAACGAGGGAAAGGAGTGAAGGCAACGAAAGGGCCCGAGACAAAAGGTATGTTCAGGATACAGAAGTGTTGGAGCGGAGCCCACGGGGAGGTGAGAAAGGTGCCGGAGTGAGAGCGGAGGCTCTTTAGTATGCACAGCAGCAGTGTGGGCTTGCAGCGTGACTCATCCGGTAACCGGTGCTTTCCTGGAGACTCTTACAAACACAACAAACAGCCTCCAGGCCACGGACAACGATCCCCGAGTCCTGACTCAGAGCTGGCTGTTGGTGAAAAAGAAGCCTAGAGAAAGGGGGGTGATTACACGGTAATTAAACAAAAGCTGCCGCATTTCTACCGACGTGACCTTCGCAGGGAAACGGCCGGCTAAGCCGGCGTCCTGAAATGTATGTGCTGCTAACAAGCTAGTTGGTTTTAATGAGAGGATGGCATTATGTAGGCAGAACCTGTCACAAACAAGGCCAAGGCACATCCCTCCTTTGCAACTGTCCCTCCTTTGCAACTGTCCCTCAGTACAAATAATGAAGGTCAAACCTGTCAGCAATTGAGGGACGTCCTTCATTTTGGCAACCACAAACCAGAGATGGCACCATATATCAGTGCAAGTGTTCAATCATCCGAAGAAGATAGTGAAAAATATTTCTCGAACCTTTTTATTTATTTATCGAGTTCTCATTCTCCTTTGTGCAGGCAGAGGTCGTAGCTCTCCACGGTACTGCCACAGCTCATGAGCAGCGATGCAGCACTGCCGATGAGAGCTAATGAGAAGGCCAGATCCTATTATAGGTCTATCAGAGGGAAGCTCCTTCACACCCAGGGGTGAAGGATGATCCGGCTGATCCCGTTTAAAGCAGCCATGCTGCGATATCACCACAGTCTCCCTGGCTTTGACAACCGATGAAGCGCCACACTTGAGATTGTTGATGGGGATACGGTGTTTGGCGTGCATCGGAAAGGAATTGTCATTATTAGGCAAATATGTAGTCTTTTTTCAAAGAACGCTTCTGAAACACAGGCATTTAAACCTTGCTATGAAGGGGACCGAAACATTGAGAGCAGGACTAGGTAACTGCAGTGCCACGTTCCATCCATCACCGAGATAGTACGTCCGAATCAGTCAGTAACAGACATGACTTAGAGCAGTCAGTACCACCTGCTCTGTACAGTGTATTCCTGTTCCTATATAACAGTGCATCATCTCCAGTACAGGAGCAATGTGATGCTGCCGTTTCTGACACATGCTGCCACCAAGTGGCCTGCAACTGAGACAACACAATCACAAGTGCGTGTGAAGGAAGGAGAAACCCTCAAATCATTTAGTGCTGGGTAAGTTTGAATATATATATATATATATATATATATATATATATATATATATATATATATATATATATATATATATATAGAAAGAGAGAGACAGAGAGAGAGACAGAGAGAGAGAGAGATGGACACAGACTTCAATAAAACAGTTTTCACTACATGACACCGGTCTCATTAGTTTTACTCAGACTTGCAACTCATTTCAGATGTTCCATGTGTGCCAGGCAGAACTGAAACGTACCAGAATAGACACAAAACCCTCAAATGTTGCAAACATGTCAAAGAAAGCTCAGGCAACTGAACTCAGCCAGAATGAACAGTTCCTTTAAAAAACGTAAAATCAGGTGTGGTCTTTCAAATAAGTTAAAAATCTTTTTTCCTTTTCTTTGGGGGGAGGGGGGGCTTCAAAACAAACAATGCAGGCTATAATAACCTTTAATAATAATGATCTTTGATCAGAGCAATGACAAGACTTAAATAATTGCTCAAAATGTAGCACTGTACCATAAATTGCCAAAATAAGGCCGTACAAGATGATGAAAATTCAAACAAGGGTCATCTTTTATTTGGGAATTTTCTCTGATTTCGCTCATTTTGCTGTCATCCAAAACAAAAAGGCAGCCCATTTTCCTTATGAAACGACTGTTAGAAGGAGGTGGCTTACTTTGGAGACGTGGGGAATCGCAAAAAAAAAAAAAAAAAGCCAGCGTCTGAAAATAAACAGGAATAAACAAGGTATATTTCCCCAATTTGAAACGAGGTGCCTAAAACATATTGATCTTTGTTCAGTGCTTGGGAAACACTTCAACCAACATTGTATCCTTGTTTGAATATTCACACTCAACACAACTTCATTTGCCAGCGACATTAGATGGTTGGACAGACGACAGGTATGCAGAACAGCATGCTTTCAGCAAGTCAGCGGCATCACACCAGACTGACCCCGGGAGGGGCCCCAAACGTGAACTTTTTCACAACAATCTCAGGAACAGGAAGGTGAGCTCATTTGGGGTTGCCGTCCGAGGCATTGGGCCAGGGCTCTGAGCTGCGTCGGCTGAAGGTGGGCCTCCACATGCTCCAGGGGTTGTAGGTGGGGCTCAGGTCATTCTGGGCGAGGGCTGTGTGGCCGGGAGACTGGCCGTCGTTTTCCGAGCTGCCAATCAGGTCGGAGAGAGGGGAGGTGGGGGGCGGGGTGAAGGAGTGCAGAGGGGTGGAGTCAGCGCTGGTGGACCAGATGGAGGGGCTGAAGGGAGGGCTGGACGACCACAGGCTGCTGCCGCCGCCGAGGATGGACTGGAAAACACACCCGGGTTCACAGACACCGTGGTTACTGGACAAACTGGCAAATCAAAAATGTCTGGATGTACTATACAATACAAACATTTATATGGACTTAAACCTATAAGCATATACATCCTAAAACCTTCCAATATGAATGTGCTCTGTTCCAATGCAGATTGTGTATGTGGGGGACTGTGCCTCAATGACATACATGCTATGAAAATATGGTAAAAGAAAAAAAATAAACATTTGCATTGTACACTCAAACTCAAGGCTTCAGAGGGCGGGTCACTTAACGCTGGAGTTCGACAGTGACATGTTAATGTTGAAAATTCCATGCATCACTCTCTCGTGTGCTTATGAAGTTGCCATGAAGTTGCTATGACGGTCAGAACTGGCTGGGCTCCTTACAACTGTTCTAAAGAACAGGGGGGGGGGGGGGGGATTGTGAATAGGAAGAGCTTCAGAGGTTGACCACAAGCCAGAATACATTCAGCTTTCCTTCCAAAAAACCATGAAATGAAACAAAGACCACCAATAATGACGATATGAGCCACTTGAAAAAGGGCCCCACGGTGACCCATGCAAGCCCAGTATACCCCACCCCAGGTGGGAGGCTGTGCAGGGGAGGCGGAGGGCTCACCGTGGTGGGGGTGGAGGGGGAGCTGGAGGAGCAGGGCCAGGGCTGCAGGGCCTCGCTGGGCCACACTGAGCCGGTGGAGGAGGACGAGGGGGCGGGGGCCCGGCTGAAGTCGGGCCAGCTCTGCTGGGGCTCCAAGCTCCTCCCAGAGGTCATCCCACTGAACACTGGGAAAACAGCAGTCACACAGTCAGGCGGGACCATTACATCCATGTTACAAAAACGGAACATTCTGGACCTTGAAGATGTATATATATATATATTTATTTAGGGTGAATTCGGGTTATCTGGGACATTTTTGGCATGCATTTTCTCGTCTGAGCTTTCTGTTTAACGAGTGCCCTGACCCTTTCTGTGACACCACACCAATCACGTTTTGGGATTTCAGTCACATGACATCCATGCAAAACCTAGAGCCAAAGTTATGTAGACTAAACAATGTCATTGCAGGGAAGAAAACGTTTTGTAGTTTAGGTGTCCCACATTAGCCAAATTCACCCTATGTGGAAATTGTGGCGCAAATTCTGCATTATAAAAAGGTTCCTGTGCAACCTGAGCACTGAAAATCAGAGGGAGTTATTGTCACTCTGATGTTCCTGTTTAGTTTTCGTGACGAGTAAGAAAGTAAACAAGGAAACGCGCAAATCCTTTCTGTATCGATCGAGTTTCAGCGGTGAGGCTGTGAATGAATGGCTAAATCAATTCATCCCCCACTCTGGCCATTATGCTCAAAGAGAGCTTGAATGAGCATCACCGTGTCCAGCCCAGAAGTGCAGCTCCCCTCAAGCAGCACTATCCAGTAGGCTCCAGCCATTAGGTTGTCTGGCCATACCAAAATAAGCCCTAGCCTAGCATCAGAAAGAAAACAAGGGTCGAAAGGTCAGTGTGCCATTCACAGATTTAATTTTGGACGTCTAACCGACAATCCTGCTGGAAGGAGGCAGATTTGGCCTTGATAAATGAACGACAAGAGATTTGTAATTAGACGTCTATCATGTTTGGCAATAATGCTGTTTTCTGTTCCAGATGCTTCCGGATGATTAGCGCTTTGCCTCCTTTTACAGGTTTCATATTTAAAATGCAATATGTTGATGCTTTCTTACATTTCTACATAGTGCACTTGTTGGGCCATTAGCCATGCACATGCTCACCTCCCGACAGGTTGAAAGTATTGCTTGATCCGAACGCAGAGAAAGAGTTGATGGAAGTCAAACTAGGGCTTCTCCCGTTGCCAACTGGACTCCACAGTCCAGAGCTGCAGACATTCAAAGTAGGTATGAAGGGATCCATTCATTAGTATACCGCAATACTGTCATCTTATTTGATTTCAGAATAGGTTCAATATTATTTTAAATATATAAACACAACTGGCTATTTGCAGGCTTGATCAATCTTCACAGGAATGGTAAAGGCCAGAAGGTACAATCTAAAGGCAGTTTTTCAGGGTTTTTCTTTTTTTTAAGTGATTATGTGTGTGTGAAAGAGAGGGAGAGAGAGAGAGGGAGAGAGAGTGTATAACCTGTCAGAGCTGTCACTCTCCACTGATGTCATGTGTGGGGGGCCGTTCTTCCCCTGGAAGTCTGGTCGGCTTACCGCTGCTTTTCCAGCACTGCTGCCACCTGGTGGAGCAAGGACCACAGGTCAGCGCAGCCAGGGAGGCTCCGGAAGTCATCCTGGATTTAACTAGGTCAAACGTTTCCAGGAACTGACTCTGAAGGTGGTCCTTCAATCAGAATATTCAGACGTTTTCCTCAGATGTGTGCATTTGGATAATGATGACCAGGAAGAGGAAGAGGCTGACCTGGGCTTTTGTCATATCCTGCAGCCACGGCAGCAAAGGTGGGGTTTCCGTTTTGACCAGGCAGAGACACTGACTTGGTCAGCTTGCATTTGTGGCCTGGTGCAGCTCTCAAACTTGAATCACTGAAGACCCCACCGACACAAATGAGATGACATGCTTCAGAATAAAAATATTAAAAAAAACTGTTCAAGTTGAAATCATGTGTAAGAATCTATCCATGAACGGGGACAGACGGTCATGTGATGGCCGCAGAGGTACCTGACAGAGAAGCCCAGAGTCGTGAAGGAGTCACAGGTGGACGCGCAGGGTGGGAGAGGGGGAGGGGTGCCGATGGGTCTTTTCAGGAAAAGGTCGGCGTTCATGGTCTGCATGGAGATCTGCTGCATGCTGTCGACAGCTGGGGGGGGGGGGGAGAGAGAGAGAGAGGGAGAGAGAGAGAGGGAGAGAGAGAGAGAGAGAGGGGGAGAGAGAGAGGGAGAGAGAGAGGGGGAGAGAGAGAGGGAGAGAGAGAGGGGGAGAGAGAGAGGGAGAGAGAGAGAGACAGAGAGAGAGAGAGAGAGAGAGAGAGAGAGAGAGAGAGAGAGAGAGGGAGGGAGGGAGAGAGAGGGAGAGAGAGAGAGAGAGAGAGAGAGAGAGAGAGGGGAGAGAGAGAGAGAGAGAGAGTAGTGAGACTACACAGCAGCATATCCAGCTACCTGCCGCTGTGTTGAACACAACTGAAGACACACACCAGGAGGGGGGGGCCCTGCGTCAGACCAACAGCTACTGACTTAAAAGCCACTGAGGCAGAAGAGCTACTTATGAATAATCTATTGAAGCACAATCACAACAGTGCTGACTGCTGAATATCAGGACAGCTGTGACGAGACAGCAGGGCGACACGATAATCACTGCTGGGCTGACATTCAGAAACAAGCACAACCTTGAGTGTTATACTGCTTTTATACGTCCTACAAGCTCGATTAGTCAACAAAGCCATTAACAGATTAGGATTTGTGTATTTTGGATCATTTCTTTGGCTCGGCCAACACAATATAGTTCCGCCAAAGGACTAGGACTGGACTGTTGCCAGGCAGCACATCGACACGCTCTTGCACACTTGCGACTAATGGCCGTTAATATAAGCGGAGTGATCTTATGTTTGTTTAATATCCCCGGGGTTGCTATAGTATATAAGCACTTGTGGAGGGGCCTCTTGTCCAATCAAACTACTCGGCTGGAACTAACTGTTCCGAATGGTATTATTTCCAGTTGAATGTTCTTTTTGGGGAACACGCAGTCACATGGTTTGGCGGGAGGCGGGGCAGCTCACCACTGTGGGTTTTGAAGAGGGGGACACAGTCCCACTCTGGGGGGGGGGAGACGTCCTTCTCTCCCTCGGAGCCGCTGCTGCTGCCGCTCTCGTGAGACAGGAACTTGGCGAGGGGGGAGGGACGCCGGTCCTCCAACTTCCCATAAGGCACTGGGGCTGGTGGGAGAGAGAGAGAGAGCGAGAGCGAGAGAGAGAGAGAACAGGTCATGGACGAGCCAAGGCTAGCCAAAGATAGGCATTCTGTAACATTGTCGGGGTCAATCCCAATAGGTCTTTTGGATGGATTCCCCTCAACACAAAAGGACTCTAAGGATCTAATACGGTAACAGTCCGAACGCAGAATATATATGTCATTTAAGTAGCGCAATTTCAGAGGTTTTTCCCGGGAGCTTGTTGGGGGTCACATGGTGAAGGCTATGCTCGCCCTGACTCTAATATTTCACAGGTAAACACAAGAAGAGGTACACGGCGGGCGCAGGACGGACCTCTTGGCTTTGGGGGCGTGGCTCTGACAGCTGCTGTAGGTGAACTGTTGGCCAGTGCCTGGGTTAACACCGTCTTGCTGTTGAAGATCTTGCGTTTGTTTTCCAGTGGGGTGACATACGGAAGTTCCAGTGAGCTTAAAAAAAAAAAATAATAAAAAGAATTGAGATTATCAAAAATAAAATATGCAAGACCAATCAATTACAAGTGTACAGATGATAGATATTGGAGATGGCCTCTGGATATTGTGAAACTAGTAAAGAAGAAAAAATACCTTGACTTTGCATCATTTAGGGTCTTGTCCTTTGTATGGACTGGCTTCTTGTTCTTGGACTTGTTGTGCTCGCCCGTTTCCTCTTTGGCTTTCTCCAACACGGGTGATCGGCTCTTCTTATGAATCATTTCCTGTTCAGAGACGCACCACAACATGAAGATGCTTGTCTGACAAACCCGTCGCGTTCCGGGCCCGTGACATGGCTCCAGAACACGCGATTCAACGCCGTGTGAAACAGAACGCGTTGGGAAAGGAAGCGGGTGAGAAGGCCGGCGGGCCCTACCTCTCTGAGGCCGCTCTCCGTGTCGGGGTTGGACGTCTCTGTGGTGGTGGAGGACGTGTCGTCGTTGTCCTCCCTCAGCGCCTCCTCTCCTTGAGTCCTCCCCTTGGTCCTCAGCTCCCTCTCCTCCTTCCTCTTCAGAGATTTGGGCTTGCGCTGTAGTTTCCCTTTGATTCCGTTGGCTGGTGTGTGTGTGTGTGGAGGGGGGGGGGGGGGGGGGGGGGGCGGCAAGATCAGACAGATTTCAACACTCTAGTTAGACGACAATGTGGGGTAGGAGGAGGGGAAAAAAACGGTTCAAAGCGGCTGGGCCGCATTGACGTTTGATGCCAACATGGCAGCAACAGCATGTTATTTTCTCTTGTTGGACTTCAGCCGCATGCAGGTGTGTCCTCGTACCTTTGGCCTGAACCGAGGTCTGGTCCTGGGCCAGCTCTTCAGCTGAGGCCTCAGGCCTGTCCAGGTCCTTATCCATGGCCTCCACCAGGCTCATGTAGTCCTGCTCCTCTGAGGGGAGCCGCTGGGCCGCCTCCAGGGGGCCCTGCGGCGGGGCCGGGGCACCGGGTGGGGAGGGGGTCTGGATCTCCGGAGGCCCAGGGACCGGCTGCGGCTGTCTGCTGGACCGGGCCTTGCGGCTGGCCAGCTGGCTGGGGGAGGGGGTGTTTTCGGAGGCCTTGGCGCCGGGTTGGGAGGAGGGCACGGAGGGTTGGTTTGACGCCCTGCTGTGGCCCCCTCTGGCGTGTCGGCTGGCGGCTCTGGAGACGGGGTTGGTCGTCCCTCGCAGCGGGTGCTGGGTGGACTCTGTGTAATCGTTTAAACTGGGGGGGGGGGGGGGGGGGGGGGGGGGGGGGGCAGCATAAACAGCGAGTTCACATGAAAGCGATTCGAATCGCACAACCGTCCGTCGTGTAGTCGTCGTGCACTGCAGCATTCAAATTTCAAACAAGCAAACGGACGACACGGGCCAAACTTACTGAGCGTCATTTTGCAGGCGTACTATTTCCCTGAGGTCAAAGGGTTTCCCCGTCTCCATGGAATTGCTCGACGTTTCGAAACACATGCGTCTCTTGAACATCTCCCAGATCCCCAGAGCCTCCAGGTAGGCAGTCACCACCACCAGGAGGAACATGGAGCTGCAGAGAAGACCAGACCGATTCAGGGCTCCCTATCCACATTCACATTCAAAATAGGGGGGGGGGGGGGGGGCTCTAGAAGCCAAGATATTTCTATTTTGGACTTGGGTGGCTTGACTGAAGATCCGGGCAGAATACATGAAATCGAATGCATCTAGCTTTTTGGATTGGGTTGGGATGTTTCGTCGAGCACACTAGACAGGACCAGAGGGTGTGTTCCCGAAGGATGCAGTTGCCTCCCGTTACCTCATGACGACAGAGATGATGATGTACAGCTCCAGCTCCCAGTTGGGTCTGGGCAGGGTGGCGGCGCACGACGCCAGCATGTGATAGGGCAGCGAGGCGTTCAGGGCAAACACAAAGCGGGAGCCCCCAGCCGTCAGAAGCTTCAGCTCCCTGGTCACCCTGGAGGCTGTGAAGTCTGGCGTGAATCTGACACCATACACAAACAGGCACTGTCAACGAGGGTTGGATCACACCCAAACACCACAATGACGACGGCAAGGGAATCGACTACTCGTGAACCAGAGCACGCTATCGAGAGGTCCATCGAAACAGATCTACAGGCGGAAAGGTTCCTTACAGTATGACTATGTCTTTTGAAGCGTTGGGTTTTAGTGCAAACTCTTGGCAACTGAGGACTTTGAATCCAAATCCCTCACAGGCTCGTCCGTTTATTTCGATGGACCGTATGTCGATGAGCAGCTGACCCGTGTTCTCAATCTTGAAGGATCTCCTGAGCGTGAAGTTTGGCTCCTTGGACTTCGTTTCTAGAACAAGACCGAGTTACCGGGTCAACCACGTCATTTTCACTTGGCAGTCTACAATGACGACGTCTTTTCGAAGTTCATTCCCGAATATGATTTACTGTTACGTTTCAAAGCTATGCCAAATGTGCCAGCGGCTCCCTAAAAGTTACACAGGTTTCAGGCTTAGCCCGGTAGAGTACTCACTGTCGGAGCATTCCTTCAGGTGAGATTCAGACATCTTGAACCTGAGAAAAGCCCCAGGTCCTGGGGACTTCCCGCCCAACTTCAGCCTCTCGTAACTGCCCTGACCCTGGACCACAAGAAACTCCACCACAGTCAAGTTGTTTCTACGCACACACACAAACGCACACACACACACATAGGTAGAGGTTGATACGGTGCGTCTCGCATAAGCTTTAGGATATCCGAACGTGCTTCCATCCAGGGTACCCGTGGACCACTGTCCAGGCGGTCCCCCTGTCTAACGAGGACATTCAGAGCTCGTGGCTCTATTCACGCCTAACACGCGTCATGCTGATTGGAAGAGGCTCCCTGGACGTAACCGGGGAGTGACAGGCGGGCAGCGGGGGCGGCCGAGGCCTTGTGATACCTGATCATGAGCAGAGAGGTGACCGTGTGGTTGCTGACGGGGGAGAATTTCACACGGAGGGACTTGACCCCCTCCGGCGGCAGGGGCAGGTTGTAAACGTAGGGCTGGGTCGAGCCCTCGCCGAAGCCCGCGCTGCTCTTCAGGAACGATTTCTGCCAAGGGGGAGGGCGGAGGGGGAGGGGACAGACAGGTTTAAGCCTTTAGTAGCTGCATAAAAACAATTATTTCTACAGCCGCGGGTATAAACGATTTTCTCTCGCACTTTCGACCTTTGACAAATGCCCTCGAATCAATGTATGTACGCCGAAAATCACCAGGGTGTACTCACATTATGCCTGTCGATGTGGAATTCCAGTGTGTTGGGGTTGAAGTGAGGGAGTCTCTCCAGGGGAAACCTAGAAGGTGGAGCATGACGTGGCCTGGGTTAACGAGGCTACCTGAGCACTGGCTTAGATTCTGCGTAAATCAGTCCCAGGCAAAGGGTGGTTAGGGGGGCCGGGGGTCGAGTATGGCTGGTTAGGAGGGTTGCGTTGGGGGGGGGGGGGTCACTCACATTTGAGCCAGTTGGCTGGTGACGTAGCACAGGTTGGGGTACAGGGCTAGGGGGAGGATCTGGATGTAGACCGGGACATCAGCAGGGTTCTCCAGGATCACCTCCATTTCCTCGAAAAGAGAAACATGTCCCACACACACAGACTTTCAATACAGACACTCGTTAATGCTGAGTCAATGCTGAACTAGCTTTGACTAGCCACCTTTAATAATGCACTGAACCGTCTATAAGAATCATTAACCTCCAAGAGCAAAGCTAGCTCGCGACTCTCCCCCAAAGTGTTTTTGCCATAACGATCTCATGCCTGCCACTAGAAAAGTCGTATCTAAATCTGTCGATTTTTCTTCTACAGATACAGTCTTGCACTTTTTGGGGTTCATGTTATTTTAATTTGTAACTTGTATAACTGCAAGCTCTTATGGGTCCTCCCTTTGGCACTTGTTTCGTTTTTCACAATGTATGCTTCACGTTTTGGCTGCTTGCAATGTTTGGGACTACCTCGTTGTTATGATCAGTGACCTACGCTCTTTTGTCAAGCTCTCTCTTGAAAGTGGCTTTGGATGAAAGCGTCTGCTAAATGCGTAAACGTAAAGGAGGTAGGTGAGGCGGTGGTGACGGGCCCACTCACTGAGGAGCTGTTGATGCTGGTCAGAGGGAAGAGGAGCTGCCGGGAGGAGTTGATGACGGACGGCCACGTCAGCTCCGCCGAGATCTTGGTCTGCACAATCTTCTGGAGGTCAGCGTTGGCCTCGAACACGGCTTCCGCACTGGAGACAACGGAGGCAAAAAGGAAGGAACGCCGCAATGGGTTTCGCTGGGAGGTCCGTGGTGTCGATGTGGGTGCGTTTAAAAATAAGACTGGGCCGCGGTCCCTCCTACACAGGCGACGCGGTCGTTCCGGGCGGCGACTTACGTGTTTCCGGAAACCTGCTGCAGTTCCTTCCACTTCTTCCGCAGCATTTGATACAAATCCACGTCAGAGTCCCACATGTCCTCCTGCATGCCTAGCCCAGACGGCCGGGCCTCAGCTGGAAGCACAAGAGGTTCGGACACTCAGCGCTGCGGAAGAGAAAACCTGAGGTTCGAGGTCGTAAAAACCCTGGAGACAAAAGATCGATTCTGCGCCAAAACACTCACATTTTAGAACAAACGGTACTCCCACATAACAGTGATCGCCACACTGCAAACTGGAGTCAAAGTAAATCTTTGCGACCTGCACACAGAGAGAAGGATACAGGAGTTGGATAAACACAGTATGCATTGATGTTCTTCCAGTCCAGTGCTCCTAGGCTGTAGCTTAGACACAACTACATTTTGAGTTTTTGGAGAGGTGTACTTAGTCCTCAGGTCATTTAACTATAAGGGGTGGAATCTCTGTGTCTGTCTGTGACTTGATTATCTCACGAACCGGGCACTGTATGAAGTCCAAATTCAGCAAGTGTGTTTCTAAGAACCCGAGGATGTGCAAGGCTGAGTGGTTTGGATGAGCGGTTCACGAGAAAGAAATACAAGCCTGTTGGCCGCCCCGATGAGCTCCATCCTTTTATGTAGCCCTGTTTCACTCCAATAAGGTATCCTTCCATGCGGCAGGGTACGCTCCGAAACCCACCCCGTTTGCCAGATCACAAGAAGTAGTTCCTTCCAAACGGGCTCCGCACCGGGTGAGCCCAGTCACAAACAGGGCTCAGCCGGCCTGCTCCCACTGTACCTTGGACTTGCGTTTGGGCTCCAGCTCGTCTCGGCTGGTCTTCAGCCGCCTGTAGTAGAAGCGCTTGTCGTCCGTGAGGGAGTGGATCTGCAGCAGCCGCACCCTCTGAGAGAAGGAGCTGACGATGCTGAAACTATGGTGGACCACTTTACCCTGGGGGAGGGGGGATAAGACACAACGTCAGCACATTCATTTAAGCTTCAGATCCAATCAATAGCCTGATGGCCCGTGCTTGGGTTGTGCTTCGCCCCGGCCTCGCACCTCCACGCGGGGGCCTGGCCCTGGAACAGGCACGGCCCCTGCCTAGGGGCTCTGTTGGTCTATGGCTGGTCAACAGGATTGACAACCACTGCTAGGTTCTGCTCGTTCCCAATGTGTTGACATTACTGGGAGTGTTTGACACTGTATACACATTTCCCAGTATCTGGGCTGGGTCTCACCGGAAAGGAGGGCGGCAGGACGATGTGCTTGGGGTAGCTGCTGAGCGTTCCCACGGCTATAACCGCTTTGACTGGGATTGTTAATATCTGTGGGATTGAAAGAGGAGCACATCCATCAAGTGTAAAGATGATAACCAGACGACGACATCTGAAACCAACTTCATCATCGATCCAATGCGGTCTTTTAACAACGCTGCTATATCACCTCGTAGTCTGTTGTGATGTGTATGGCTCCGTCATACGGCCCCTCCAAGTCCTTAGCCACCAATGTGACCCTGAACACAGAGTAATAGCCTGAGGCTAGGATGACCTGCAGAGCAAGGGGACCAGAACAGAGGAATGAGTCACACTCACGCTCACACACACACACCTCCCTTGTAAGAGTTTTTGACCAGCATCAGGGCAATACAGCACAGACACAAACACGTAGATCTGAACAAATGATAAACAATTCTTATTCTCTTAATACTTTGCCCAAGTCTGGGCAAAGTATTGAGAAAAACGTGCACATGCACATCACATGCACATCACATGCTATTGTATCTGAACTGATTTGTAAAAAGAAAAAAAAGGTATCTTCTTTGTTATATCCATAAAAAATTCACGCAACAGTTGCTTCGTACTGTTTGGTGTGAGGTGGCAGTGGCGTTCCGGAGCTCTGGGCTCTTGGCCTGCACCGTGGTCCGGTTTCCCTTTTCAATCTTCAGCAGCTCCACGTTCAGGTTCTCCCCTGTCACCAGCCATGGCTGCAGAACCAGCTGTTAGAGAACCAGAGAGACAGAAACAGATACAGGGAGAGAGGGAGAGAGAATGAATGCGTGTGCACAGGGAGTGTACACACACACACACACATATCCAAGACAGAAGGTGGGTAAACATTTTGATTACCCTCATACTGAATACTCTATTTCCTGTGTGCACATCATGAGCACTGTTACGCAGTGAGCACTGGTCCACTGCGCTATACCACCTACCTCTATGGGGTTGCTGTTGACAACGGCAAAGAGAATACTGCTGGTGTCTGTAGCGCTGAGGACTCCAAAGTCCAGGAGGTGCTCATGCAGACTGGGAAACAGAACCAAAGCCTATTTGCGGAGGAGATGGAAGATATGTCAATGCAAACTGGTACACCAAGTCAAATCCAAAACTATTTCAAAAGAGTGTGCGTGTTTACCTCTAGGAAGCCAGTATATGCACGGATGGGCAGGTGGAACCTGGAGGCATTCGTGACCAGGAGGATGTTGCTGTCGATGTGTGTGGAGGGGCGGACTGGCCGGAAGTGGAGGGAGAAGATGTAGCGGGACTCCTGAGGGGGAATCAGGACTGGCTCGCTGAAGTTCTGCACCTGGACAACACACGGCAACATAGACCTTAACGGCACCTCCGTTTCTGTAACGTTTTAGGAACCGTGAACCGTCAGTCTTCATCCCCGGTCTCATAACTGGGAGCTCAAATATACTGCTTACTAGGCATACTGCAATACACATCCAAGAAAGAAAGAAAGAATTCCAATAACATCACCAATAACATCACCATCAACACCCCCCCCCCCCTCCACCCCCCCTCCCATATTCAAATCAAACAGACAGTTCTCACCTTAAACATGGTGTTGGCTTCCTCTGGTAGTGCAACATGGTGGATGTGTATGGCAAAGTGGAAGGTGTTGGTGAGGTGGATGGGCTTCACCACTGGCTCCATCACACTGTCCCTGATGTGGAACAAGGTGACCGTGTGGTCAAACCCCAAATACCTGAACAGAGTGGGAAGGTGTGGTTAGCACGCAGCGGTTCGGTTTCACTGCAGGCACACCCTCAAACTCAAGGGCCTGCGAGAGGAGTGACACACGTGTACTTGTGGATGCGCGTACCCATCTAGAACTTCAGCTTGGTATGGGATTTCAAGTTTCGAGTAGCTTTTCTCTTTTGCTTTCACAGTTATTTTCCCAGAAGACTGGGTTTGCTTCTGGACTTTCGACGCTGGAATCCAACACAAAATGCGAAACATGATTACAATCATGGATGATTCCATTTCGGGCTGGTCATCACCACCAGCCGTTTTTGAAAAGACAAAAATAGCACTAGGCCACATGCTATAGATTTAATCTTTGATGACGGAAATCCCTCACCGTCAAAATGTATACTTGCAACTTTGGTGTATCTATTCTCCCCAGCTTTCAGGGTGATGCCCTTGAAGTCCATGGTGATGGCATCGTTTGAGGGTGTCGCTCGTACGCTCTGTAAATTCAACAAGTGATAGCGTTTGCCTAATAGTCTCGCATCCGTAGCATAAACATAAATTAAGAAAGTACCAAATTTGTTACTTGTAAAGGTCTGTGTGCAGTTTGAGTTTTGTTTTTGTTTTTTGACTTCAGTTTTTCTTAGTATTTGACATTTGTAGAAACACACAATTGTGCCATTGCTGGCAGGTCACACACTACCTACACGTTATTGTTCTCAAGCATGTATTTCTCTGAAAGAGGTTAGTCGTTTCAGAGAGATCTCTGTGATCAGTGCTTTGATGCTTTACTTGTTATCCATGCTGCATGATTTAAAGGACTTGATTTGGCACACACTGGGACCTGAATGGAGACTGAGAATGATTCCGTTCAAGTTAGCAGATCACCGAAACTCACTGTAATCTGTACATCTTTCGCCCCCGAATTTAGAAGATGCAAATTTAGTTGTTTTGGTTTATCTGTAAAACAAGGTTTCTCTTTACAAAAAAAAAAGCATCAGAATAAACTTGAATGTTTAATGTAGCTGGCATTTAAACATTAAGTACACAAATGTGAAGTCAATTACTGCATTCATCCGACCGTTTACAGTTGTGACGTTTGGCATGGAAACGCACTGAATCTCACTACCTCGGAGGCCCCATACCTTGTGACCGCAGCGTCCCAAAGTCAAGCATCTCTATTGAGGAGTAGATTCCTGGTGCTGTGGACATAGAATACATGTGAGACACAGTGAGAGACTGCAGACTGATGCTGGGAGGGTGCGGAGGAGGGCCTACCTGAGGTGACCTCCACCTCCACAGGCAGGATGATGAACTGATCTGGGTCCGAGGCGTTGGTCTTGATCCTGATGAACGCTGTGTGATTGTCGGCGTCTCGCGAGGAGAAACTGGCCCTCATAACCCCCTTAGTCTCAAACGGAGGGATCTCCTGGGAAGAAATTGTTGGAAAAGGACATTTGAATAGACCAACCCTGGTAAAACTCCATGGACACTTGGAATTTAGTAGTGAGTTACTGGATGCACTTATTGTCCTGCATTTTCTGTTAATCCAGGAATGAATATCGAAATGAAGTACATACTCGTTACGGTTATCTCAACAATAACCCCTAAAAGGGGTACCCACCCACAGATTGTGAGTCCCTCCTTGCTGCCCTGTGGGTAGCTCAAGATTTAGGTCCCCTCCACTAGTGTACATCTCTACGACCTACAAACAAAACACACAACAACTTCCTTATGAAACGAGACCAGAACAGTGTGCCGGGCTGTCTATGTGTCTTCGTGCACGGTGCCATGCAAAATAGGGTGTGACTTTAATAGGAGATGTGTCGTGTTTTGAGGAGGAAGTGGTTGCACTGTGGTTAATGTTACCTGCAATGGCTCACTGTGGGGGTTGTGGATATTGATGAGGGGAGAGAAACTGCTGTTCACAGGCACTCTGGCCCCAATAAAGGGCCTCAGCCTGTAAGGGTTAGGGATCCCCACACCAAATACCTGCACGAGACAACGACAACACAACATATCAAGTTGTTGAGTCACGGACAAGGAAGGGCAGTCTGAACTCGCGCTCTGTGGGAGTGTCGTGTGTTTGTCCTCGTCAAGTAATAACATAAACACTGAAGACTTCTTTTTTGTCTTGTTTGAACCCTTTGACCTTGGTTAATTCAATGTGGAGCTGTACTTCCAACACGCTCTCAGTTATGTTAGTTATTTACATACTGCGTTACAATATATATGTGTATAGCATATAGCATAGCATAGCAGTATCCCCAGAGAGTCAGGGCCTTCCCAGCCCTCCCAGCACCAGGGACAGTGTTTCCCGCTTCCCAATAAGCTAACGAGCCCCATGGCTGCGGACCGTTTCCTAATCAGCACCCCCTCAGAGAGCGGGAGAGTGTCTCCAGTACGGATATCCCTGTCTGATAACGTCCTCGTGCCTCGCGTACGGTGAGGCACGAGGACCACCTGAGTGGCCAACTCAGGAGGAGCAAGGCTCCCTGGAATAAGAATATTTTCTGTTAGAATGGTTTCTTCTGTCAAAATAAATGCACAAGTGCTAATCACCATTTTCCGCCTCCAGTTTCCTACATTGTACGTGTCACACAACAGTGTCTCTCTGTGGGCTGCTACAATATATATATATATATATATATATATATATATATATATATATATATATACACACACACACACATACACACACATATACAATATATACATACACATCCAATGTATGTATTGGAATGATACTAACCTGATATGTAAACACTCCGTGATGTGAGGTATTTATAAATAAAGTATTCTCTACGTTCCCCACTACTCGTGCCAGAAAGACCACATCAAACGATGTATTTCCCCCCGGGAGGATTATCTACAGGGGAACATTAAAGAAAGGATTAGTCATTGCTGTTCTTAGAAAACCCATAAATACCATGTAGAGGTTGATCCACACCCAAACTGATTTGCTTTATTTATTCTGTGCCTTGCATCTAGGCCAATCAACCACTCCTCTCAACCTCTCTTCTCACCAAATGTTTAAGATGCTTATTTGCCAAAAAAGGTTCAGAATGTACCTTTTTAAACATATGAGCCATTATCTTGTTACTTGCAAGGACTCACTGTTGTGAATCTAGATTATGGGATTAGTCGTCTAAACCAGGTTGAGCACATTTCTGTCTTTTGGTACAATATGTAGCTTAAGTTCAGTGTTGAGCACCGTGAAGTTTTGCAATTTAGTTAAAGGCCAGTTCCAAGAGACATGGCATTTTGACAATTTGGGTTATGTACCTTTTAAGACTTTAGGGCTTAAGAAAGGAAGCCCTAAACAAATACAGGACAAAACAAGTTAAAACAAAATAGTGAAAAACAGCCATAGGTCTAGGGACTTAATCCTTTTTTGAAGTGTCCTGTGCAGAAGAGAGATCAATACTGTGTACTAACCCTGTTTTCAAAGAAAGATGCATGAAAATGTGCAGTTGTTGCCGATATAGATATCAAGCTTATCTCCTCTGGACTGGAGTTGTGTAGGTATACTTTCTCCATTTTTGGCATTCCCACAGGCCTAACAACACAAAAAAGGAAGAACACATTGACTTGCTATATGAGCTCATTGAGGGTGCCTGGCTGACTAAATCAGCCCTTTTACGTGCAGTCAAATATCTTAAGCTAACAGAGGTCCATATGCAGCCGGATCCTTGCTACAGGCAAGTTTGTTTACTCACTGTTCATGGAAATCCAGCATGGATGGTTCAAAGCGGATCGGCCTGCTGTTTCCTCGCTGTAAGGACGAGCTGGGAGTTAGAGAAGAAAGGAGGGCCATGAGCAGTGGGAACAAGGAGTCACTGGACAGACTGGTGGACATCTTGCGATGGCAGCTCGGCAAAGACCACTGTACGAGGCGTTGCACGGAGAAATGTGTGTGTCAGATTTGCCAATGACAGCTCAGTGTGCCAAAAAAAGGTAATGGAAAACCTGACAAACCTGTCCAGCGACAGGTGCTCCTATTCGGCTGTCCCATAGCAGGGTTCTTTGGTCCTTCCTCTTTTTCAATATCTACTTTATGTTCTCACTAACAAGTAACAACCACAAATGGAGAATCATTTCAGATTCGGAAAATCCAAATGAAGTCATGTTGATTGTAAAAAATCGAATAAATCCAAAATCAAACCATGCAACCGTAGGCTAACCTACACTCGCCGGCCACTTTATTAGGTACACCTCTTCATTGCTTGTTGACACAGATAGCCAATCAGCATCACATGGCAGCAACTCAATGCATTTAGGCATGTAGACGTGGTCGAGACAACTTGCTAAAGTTCAAACCGAGCATCAGAATGGGAAAGAAAGGGGATGTAAGTGACTTTAAACGTAACATGGTTGTTGGTGCCAGATGGGCTGGTCTGAGTATTTCAGAAGCTGCTGATCTAGTGGGTTTTTCACGCACAACCATCTCTAGGGGTCACAGAGAAGGGTCCGAAAAAGAGAAAATATCCAGTGAGCGTAAATGTAATGTAAATGTAATGAGCGCCAGTTGTGTGGACAAAAATGCCTTGTTGATGTCAAAGGAGAATGGGCAGATTGGTTTGAAATGATAGAAAGGCAACATTACCTCAATTAACCACTTTTTACAACCAAAGTATGCAGAATACCATGTCAGAACGCACACGTTGAGCCTTGAAGCAGATGGGCTACAGCACCAGAACACCACACCGGGTGCCACTCCTGTCAGCTAACAACAGGAAACTGAGACTCCAATTCACACAGGCTCACCAAAATTGGACAATAGAAGATTGGAAAAACGTTGCCTGGTCTGATGAGTCTCGATTTTAGCTGCGACGTTCAGATGGTAGGGTCAAAATTTGGCATTACCAACATGAAAGCATGGATCCACTGTAGGGGATTGAACCCCCTACACCATCCTGTCTTGTATCAACAGTTCAGACTGGTGGTCGTGGTGTAATGGTGTGGGAGATATTTTCTTGGCACACTTCGGGCCCCTTAGTTCCAATTGACCATCGATTAAACGCAACAGCCTACCTGAGCATTGTTGCTGACCATGTCCATCCCTTTATGACCACAGTGTACCCATCTTCTGATGACTACTTCCAGCAGGATAATGCACCATGTCACAAAGATCAAATCATCTCAAACTGCTTTCTTGAACATGACAATGCGTTCACTATACCCCAATGACCTCCACAGTCACCGGATCTCAATCCAACAGAGCACCTTTGGGATGTGGTGGAACGGGACATACGCATCATGGATGTGCAGCCGACACATCTGCAGCAACTGCGTGATGCTATCATGTCAATATGGACCCAAATCTCTGGGGAATGTTTCCAACACCTTGTTGTAAGTATGCCACAAAGAATTAAGGCACTTCTGAAGGCAAAGGGGGGTCCAACCCGGTACTAACGAGGTGTACCTAATAAAGTGGCCAGTGAGTGTATCTAAAGTACCTAAAGATGACAATGTTTCGTTTGTTTGACATTTGTTCAAATGTCAAAAGAAGCAAAGCTGTAATCCACATGCAATGTCGTCCTTTAACGACATACTGGAGACAATAATTAACTAACGTAACATACATAGTTCAAATGTACCAATGTCTGATGAACAGGTTTTAACTCTAAATACATCTTTCAAACATTATGATGCGAGAATGTCACCCCACATAGGGAAGAGAACACTGGAATGACAGTATCGTAAAGGTTTTATGAAGTTGTCAGATGGAGGACTTTGGGCCTCCGTCTTGTTGAAAATGCGTTGTTGGGAGTGATTTCAAAGACCTGTTAAGCCTGCCCTTGAATGACAGTCAGACGGTTTGGCTATGCTAGCTGGAACATGTCTGGGTCTGTTTGTACCCTCACAGGGAACAGTAGGGTCGTAGTAACACCAGCTCTTTGCGTTGCACATACCCTTACACATGGGTCCCTGACTGACCCTCAGCTGAGTCAATTATACACACCCCTCTGTGCGCGTCTGTGTTCACAGTGGACTGCTAAACGAGGGTCTAATACAAAGTCCTTCTCTCATGCACTGATGAAAAATATGTGTACATTCTGCAACTTGTTGAAAGCCAGGGGTATAGGGCTATGACACAATGAGCTCTGAATACCCTTCCAAGGCTTGTAGGTTACATTGATGTGGAAGCTTCTACTCTCCCTGGTTAAGAGAATAACCTCTAGGACTAACAACCTCGACATGTCTCACGACTGCACAGTCAGTGAAGACATCAAAAGCAGATGGAACATCAACAGACAAACATTTTTAGGCATTAGTAATGTGTGAAGCGGTTTATAACTGCACACTAACATCAGCATAATAGGCCACAAGCCACTTCCTGTTCCGAGCACAGTTCTATGCATTTATCTTGAAGAAATGTTCAAAGAAAACAACTGGGTGTCACAGGTGGAAGCCATTTTACACTCTTTTACACTGACTTACTTATATAACATAGACCTGTCAATTTCTCAGCTTGGGGGCGTACCAAAGGAGTACATTTATTACCATCACCAAATATTGTTTTTCATAACCTTAGCAATACAAGTATATAAATATTGGGGGTTTTTTCCCACCCATTAGGCAGTGACAACATAAGCCCCATCACTACCAACTTTTAACTATCTTACATTTATGTTATCTGACTTGATGTATTGAATCAGAGGATTATATGAATATTCATACATTTATCAACCTGCAAAGGTGCTACAAACATTGTGTAAATATAACATACCTGCCTTTGTCAATTAATTTAAGTTTATTCATTAGGTTCAAAGGTGTAATGTTCGTAAAATGTCTGTCCAAAGAGTATTTAGATTTAATGTAGGCACTCATGAGCCAGCAGATTCATGCAGTTAAACACAATGATGAAAACCTTTTTATTTACAATACATGGGGACACTTCAAATGTACAATGTTGTCATTGCATTTTTTAATCACAATCATCACGCATACTTTTCATTCCATGGTGTATTTTCATTTGCTGCCACAAATGGTGTTTGACACGTAAGTGGGTTTAACCTGGTTGCACGTGCAGGTTGCTCTGAGTGATAGTCCTCTATCTGAGAACAGATAGTATCGAACTGGAGCAGTTACTTTGCCCAGCTAGAATATGAGGACATTTGCAGTGCCACAAGACAAGAGCCACCGTATCAGCTTATCAGAACACACGTGCCTGGCCTGTCTGGACATTGATCTTCATTATCATTTTTTTTTTGTTTCCCGATATTTAATATCTAACCGAGTTTCAAATACGTGACCGAACTCTAGGTTATTAACATGCAAACATTTACACAAACACAAGAATTGGTTGCAGTCCTTATGACCAAGAATAAAACAGTGTCTTTGCTAAACCAAGAGACAGAAGCCTTGGAGGAAGAGGAAATTAACCTGAATAGATGGAACTCTCTGGCTGGAGTTACTTGGCTGTAGCTCTGGTAACATTTTCAAAGATTCCACAAGATACATTTTAGTCATGGGACGAGTTTCCACAACACAGTTAGTTCAGAGATGTTCAGCTAAAGCAGATGTGAAATGACACTCGTATTTGTGACCTTTCGTCTCGGCGGTGCAACACCACATTTCACAGTTTGGGAATGATGGCCGATTAGTAAAGGACTTGTTCCTTTTGAAAAATACATACATGTTTACACATACATATATGTATACACACACACACATATATATATATATATATATATATATACACACATATATATATGCACATATATATATACAGGAACCCTGTACAGGAGACTGTGGCAGCATCAGTAGGCAGTACTTTTGTGCAGGTATCAAGCCTGGTTGAACATGAGCAAGAATCATCCAATTACATAAAACTCAAGACTGAAAATACGGTGAGACAGGATCCCAAAGCGATCCACTCTAAATCCGTATTCTGAGTCCTTTCAAGACTCCATACAAAACCAGAGGTCCTGGACAGAAAAGGATGACAGCATTTAGCCATTCATTTGAATATCCAAGGCCTGAAGAGCAGCTATTCTTACCCTACTGCTAGAAAGGGACCCAAAATAGAGTCAGGGAGTCAGGGAACTGCACAGGCAGAAAAACAGCTGCTGTTGCAAGGCTTCTCTGTCATGGACAGTCAGCCTTCCACAATATGTAGAATTCCACAACTATATTTTACTGTTTGTTATCTTATGCTTATAGTTTAGCTACAAGTAGATAACTTCACACCCACTAGAAGTACCGTAAATACCAAACATTTAAAAAATTCAAGCAACCATCTTTAAAACTTGACTTGGTGAAGACCCAGAGACTGAATGTTTATGTCCATTTACGGTGCATCTGGGTCACATGGAAAGGGATTAATAACTTTGTTTTTACATGTAAATGAATTAAAGCCTACAGCACAAAACACAACCGTAGTCAAGGTACATAGCTGTGAATTAAGATGCCTTTCTAAATGGGAACACAAGGCAAAGATAAACACATGCCACGGAAATTGACATGTAAACATTGATGGCTGTGAACGAAATGTGGACTTTAACATTCCCCTTTAACAGGAATACTCAACCACTTCAACAACCGGTTTTATTGGTGACCTTCTTTCAATTTTGAGTTGTGACAAACTAACAATTCTGTCTCCCAGACTCTCCTTGAACCCTTCCTTTCATACACAGCTCAACAGACTTTCTTCACCAGAACTCATGCTATGCAACAACAGGTCAACCCCCCTCTTCACTTAGATGTGTTGTTGGAAATGAGAACAGGTGTGGCACATGTAGAAGACAGTTCGTTCTGTCTCCACTGGAACGATGTGACTATCACTTTAGGTTCATAAGTATTAGACAACCAGCTGACTGGAGAGAGGGTTTAACAAACACCTCAACATAAAAATCGCACACTTTGGTACTAGCAAAGTCAAAGATAAAATACAGCCAACAGGTGCTCGTTATTCAATCAGGCAGATACTTAGGACATCCTGTTACTTCCACATTCACACTATCAATTTAGGACAGCATGGATAATTTTACTTCCACCGTTGTGCAGTCAATATGCTGTGTAAGCCAGCTAAGCCATTGTTGGAGCAGCTTGAGAACTAGAAGGCTACTTCTATGTAATGTTGCCTGCCACAAAAAGAAGTCAACACAAGGTGACTAAAGAGCATCAAAAGAAAACAAATGACTTGGCTAGAAAAAAAAAGTCTTACCTTTTGTGATGATATGTAATATCTATTTCAGGCTCTTTCTGTAACACAATGTAAAAAAAAATATATATATATTTATTTAAATGTATTTAGCATTGTAAGTACAGTATTACAATAATCCCCCCCCCCCCCCTCCCACAGATATGTTTTTACCCTTGGTGTCTTTTCTAAATCCATTTAATATCCAGCAATATTAACATTAATTTACAGTAAATAGGTTTTTGTGCAAATACAGTGTCCCCTAGTGACATTTATGTTCAAATAGATTTGAGATTTTAATCTAAAGTTATGTTCAACTATCACTTAAACACTTCCTTGTGAGGTTAATTTATGGTGGTAATTTTGGAGCATAAAAAGAGCGTACAAGTAAACACAGAAGTGCTGTAAAATATCTTACCTGCAAGAGACTTTCATCCCCAAAATGAAACATTTCTAGGATTGTGTCTGTCTGAATAAAAGCTAAAGAGGAAATAATAAAAACAATATATAAACTTGAATGTGTTTGTATTGACCTCGTGAAAACAACTTTAATTTTGACACACATTTACTGTACTAAAACGTTCTCGTGGCTGTCTGACTTGGGCCCTAACTTATACTTCCTTACAAAGCTTCTAAAACATCGACTCAAAATAAGTTCTTATTTCTTAAAAATAAATATTGCTGTTGAGTTTCTTCCTTGCTTGTGAAATTGCCCTATCCACTCCTTTAATAAGAAATACACTGCCTGAAAAAGTGTTACTATAACAGGAAGTGGAGTTCAAATGAAACTTATGTAGTCTATCCACAACACAAAGCTAACTATCCAGTTATAACTATAACTTTATACTTCCACAAAGCCATGTTTTAAGTGGCTTTGATACCATTAGGAAAAGTAGATGTTGTTACATGAGGCACTCAACTTACTACCCAAGTGCAACGTCAACATGTAATAGAATTAGCGCAACCAAGGCAGAATAGTTATTTGTCGTTAGTCTGTAGTGTAGGTACATCTCCAAACTAGTTTGTCTCTTATTGACATCATTGCTACACAGCTAGCAAGCAGCACATACAATTGGCTATCAAGAACACTATGTTTAATTATATTTTCAACCAAATGGGTATGACAGTGGCAAAATATTTAAGACCAGTTAGCAAACTAGCTATAAAATAGCTCAATATAAATAGAAACTAGCTTTCTTCAATTCATACTAGTAATATACCCCGAGGCTAACTCAGGCTACCAGCTAGGCTAAAGTAGTGCTAGCACTCCAACAAGACAACACAAGAGCAGGCGTATCTAGCTAGACCACTCGGTGGCATTAGATCACTACCAAAAACGCAAATACAAACCTTGTTTGTTTGCTTGGGAAATGTGAAAGAGTGTATAAAATAAAACCCTAAAACAAAGTAGACGTAACCATTTCGCCCCTACTGTCGGACAGAGGTTACTCGAAGATCTTTCAGCTTGCGCCATTCTGTTCTGACTGCATCACTGTGGTCGCGTGTTCCTATAAACATTTCAACGATTTCTTACTACCTGGCAGCTACACTGTGTCCAGCAGTGACACACTGGCCTTCTGTGGACATTTCCAACAAGTACATGTATGAGCCAAGCGGTAACTTTGTCACACTGACTTTGGTGGTGTGCAGACCATTACTATAATATAAATTCTCTACTTTTTGCTTCTGCTATTCGTATTCTTTAGTATTTTTTGTATTTTACTAATGTTGATGTAAAGAAACGTAGTTTGATTTAACCACTCTGATGATCAAATTACAACTTAATTTATGACATTTTAAAGTGACTGAAGTGATCTTAAAGACATTGTTCAGTGACTGAAACATCTACTATATTTAATTCACTTTCTTTACAGTTTAATTTAGCTATGTATAACCTCCAAAACAAAGCTATTTAAGAAGCTGACTATATTTGTTTTATTATAGGCTAGATGAGTGTACATTTTGGACGGGTCGCTTTTGCAAAACACGTTTTATACTGCAATGAGAATAAACAGTAGGTTATAAATATTTTAAATAAAAGTAATGTATTGGCATGTAAACAGCAGAGGGCAGCACTGCTGCATACAATCCCAGAGATTTATGTTCACAGTACTGGCTTCAATACAAACTCCCAATACATATAAAAGACTGTAAGTTGCTCTTTGCAGTTATCACATAAGTTTAGTTACTGAAAAGCTAGCACATATTTTGGATTACCACTAAGTAGTCAGTGAAGACTCCAAATAAGGCAAATGTGAAAATAACACAATAAATGTCCATTTATTTTATTGATAATTTTTATTGACCAAGCTGTCAAGTGTGTATAACTGCTATTATTTTAATTGTCTTTGACAAGGCATTCATGCCAGGTCAGGTCCTGGGTGCCAAGCTAATGGGAGTACTAGTTGGCACAACACTTCTAGGAACTGTTGATGTTGAAGGAAAACATCCACCATGCACACAGACGTGAAACCTCTTTAACATAGAGAGAAGCAGAAAACAACTGACTAAACAAACCCCATACTGTGGACTTAAATGTGCCTGAATAGTTAGAAATGGGACAATGAGCCATCATGTATTGAACAACTCTAAATCATGGCACCTGGGAAAGCAGATAGTGTGTGTATACCTTTCGTTCATTTTCCTGACTGTCAAATTTTTGGAATTCAGGAAATCAGATGTTATATATTTATGTTGCATTTTCTTTGTATAGCCCTTCTTTTTTTTACTAGCAATGGCACAAAGGGCTTCACAGCTGCCCAAACAGCACATTGACAGCCAGCCTAAACCCTCACAGAAGTGGATCTAGACAGTAATCCTTGAAGAGCGAGTGCTAAACTTGCAGCCTTGCAAAGACAATAAGATGAAGATAGATTGTTTACCATATACTTTCCCCATGTTTTTTTTTTACCTCGTTTATTGGCATGATATTTAACTATAATTGTTTGATTTAAAAGCCATGAATGGACTTTGTCTCTTGTGTTAAACCTCCTTTTGGAACAGAAGGGCATGAGAGTGGTTTCTGGTCCATTTCATGAAGGAAGGGGGGGGGGGGGGGGTGAGCTTCTGACATTCAGCTATCATGATGTGGTAAACAAAAAAAAAAAGCTATGGAAGATGACACGCTCATGAAATGAATCTACAGAGGCAGCAATTACGTAGCCTAGAACCCACAGGTGTGGGAAAAGAGGTTAACCAATTACGAATACACATGGGCTTACTTACAACACAATCAAATAAGTGTTTACCTGGAGGCAAACAAGATGTGGATGATTATACCTCAGGGTTAGGTTTGCAGCACAGGGACCAAGCTAGAGATTCAAATGAGTGAATATTACACATGATGTGTTTTCAAACAAATACAAGACAGGCGGATGGAAGGAGAGACACAGACAGGCAGGCATGCATACATACATACATACATACATACATACATACATACATACATACATACATACATACACACACACACACACACACACACACACACACACACACACACACACACACACACACACACACACATGCCAAGTGCTTATAAAAACGTGGTGTGCTGTCTCCACAGTTGTTCACTTGACTGTTTGTTCCCAAGTTGGTTCATTGACTCCCTTGACAATGAGACAAACTAAAAGAGCAATGGAGATGCTGAAGCAGACCTTCACCTCACATAAAGCCATGCTCAACAAATAAACAAGCCATCCTGTATGGAAATAGGATATGTGATCAGAAGAACTTCGATTTCCTTTTTATACTAACTTTGTTTTTATACTAAAACAAACTAAGACCTATTTTAAGTTCTAAGCTCTATCCTCCGTAGATGCAACAATTCATGTATGTCTTTTGTAGAGGAGTTTGGTTTAGGGCTGGTAACCATTGCCTGGCTGTATGTTTATTTGTTGTGTCCAATATTCTGGGTTTTCCAATGATGGAACAGCTGTGTAATTATAGTTATAGATCATTAATATGACAAATATGAGATGTTTGTCTTGGTCCCAGAAGTCTGTCAACTGTTAATCAGCACCTTTACAATGCTAATGTATGTTTTCATTTTAAAGTTAAGAACAATACGTCTTTGCCTCTGCCACTGAATGTCCCCCCAAAAAGTCAACACACCAGGGAAAATGTATCTATACAGCTTTTAAAGTAAGGTACAGTCAGGAGAGATACTTTCAGTCTTACTCAACCCACTGGTAGTGTCGTTTCCAGGTATTGTTGGCCCAAGTTGGCAGTTATTAATGGCTGTTGATCTATGATTACTGAGTACACTCTCATTGATGTATTTATAGGGGTAGGTAGCTGTAAAATAGTGACAAGGCACACTATGTCGATATGAGCAATTGTTTGCTTTGCTCTCACGTTCATAGCTTACGGTCACATAAGCACCCTCCTGTAAAGCGTTTAACACTTGGTCCAGGGAAAGGCATAAGTTGAACTGTGGAACACACAAAAGCCTTATCTAAGATTAGCACTTCAGTTACAGATTGCCAAGAGGATATCCCCGGTCTCCCTTAGTAGGCAGGGCTTGGGACTCACATACGGAATGTACTGAATCCATGTGACGTTCCGTAAATATTCTCGAATCGCTCCAATGCCAAATGTTCGCTTATGGTGGGCAGGGGAATTCGGAAAGTTTCACAGCTTGTTTTTTCCCTCGTTTGTTTTTCTTTATTTGTCTGAAATAGTGCCATCTGCATTTCTAAGTAGGCTAAACGTGAGAAATCGTGTTTGTGTTGTTCTATGATTTATTCAACAATTTGACCATTCAACTAACACACACGCACATACACACTCATTCTTAGCTATATGCAAATTAAATGACCCCCCTAGGGATGAGGGAAGTTCAAAGGGGAATCTGGGGACAAATAGGAAGAGATAGTAAGACAGTTGACTCTCTGGCCTCCCCGGTGCTGTGCATTATAATGGGCTGTGAGACTGAGCCCCTTAAACAGCTCATCTCCTCGGAGACATCCTCACCTTATATGAGCATCAAGTCTATGAAAAAGAGTCAAAGATTATTGGTGGCCAAGCCGCGAAGCGGCGAAGCCACTAAAGTGTTTCTACCTTTTCTTATTATTAATCATCTTCTCCCATTGGAGTCTATGGCAGCCCCTAGAACCGTATGGTAAAACGTTGTGAAATTTGGCACGCTCATTAAGCACAGTCCCCTCTTTATATTCACCAAGTTTCATGTCACGCATTGGAGCACTCTAGCGCCACCAACTGGTCAAAGTTGGACTTGTGTTTACACACGTAACTTTTGAACCGTATGACCGATATTCAAAAATAAGGTACCGTTGGATTCCCTGGATCGAGACGAGTTCAACCCACCCTATGACGTCAATTTCCGGTAATTTAGATTTTCCGCCATTTTACATTTTGTGAAAAAACGTATTTTCGCTTCTCCTCCTTCAATTTTTGTCAAATCATCCCCAGAATTGGCACACATCAGACCAACCCTCACAGAAGTCAAATATCAAAGGATATTTGATTTTCAAAACCGTTTGTCCGGTACAGCCAATCAAAATCGGCAACAAAGCAACCAAACAGGAAGTTGGGTCATATCTCAGCTAATCTTTGAGAAATCAACACCAAACTTAATATGATGACTCGGAACCCTCTTCTGAAGCGGGCCAATTAATTTGGTGTCATGTGATTACTGGGCGTGGCCGCAGGAAGAAAAAATGTGTTTTGGCCAATAACTGTTGATTTGTTTGCCTTTTTTAAGTGATTCCTTTGTCTCATGATATGTTGGGAAATCCCGTGTGTGATACATGATAACTTGTGATACTAGCCAAGTTGATCCGGCCGCCATTTTGAATTCATTGAAAAACAATTTTTCTTTTCTCCTCCTACACATGTTGTCCAATCTTCACCAAATTTGGCAGAGAGTATCCTCAGACCAAGCCTCGCAAAGGCCTTCACATGATTTTTAGATTTTCAGAACCGTTTGCCCGGTACAGGCAGTCAAAATGTGCCATAAAGCCAGCAAACAGGAAGTAGGGTCGTATCTCAGCAAATCTTTGATGGATTCACACCAAACTTGTTGCATGCACTCGGAACCCTGTTCTGAGGATTTCTAAAGTGTTTTATGGGTCATTTGACTGCTTGGCCACATCATTGCTGCTTGCAGCTATATTTTCTGTTTGTATTGCTCTAATTTTTATTGTGTGACCAGACACAAAAAGATTGCCCTGATTCAATTGGTAAGATTCAAATCAATTTTATAAATAAATTGTTCACAGCAGATTTGACTCCACCTACTTTGACAGAAAGTCGGCTTCAAAGCAATAGAATCAGAACATGCTCAGAATGTGAACAGAAAACCTGGCCAGCCTTTCATTGCTTCAAAATCAATGTATATTTTGAAACCTAAATCCAATGGTTTTGTTTAATTACAGTGTTTTGCATGGGTATTATGTATATGTGTAATGTTTTTGTACAGATCAATTGCAGTTGTCGTATTCTGTGGTGGTAATTGAATATCAGATGTCAACAGTGCACTTGGGCCCGCCCTCTCCTCTCCTGTCTCCAGAGGTGAGTCTTATCTCCTTTGTGAGTCTGCACGGAGGAGGTGCGTGTGAAGTGTGAAGACTGGGTAGGCCTGGGAAGACGGCAGGACACACGTTCATCCAAGGATTGTCCCATAGCCCGGTGATGATATTGGGAAAAAGAAATTCTGCAATTTTGAAGGAAATAATGATGTAATAGGATGCGTTGAGGAACAAATGATCAAAATGGGATTCATTCATTTCACGTCACGGGACTTCACATGTGAATTTATAAGGATTTCTCTCATATGAACTATATTCAGGTAAGATTTTATTATTTGCTATTGTATGTAAGAATTGTATTATGTGTAATGTGACACTTAAATAATCGTCACAGATTGTGTTCAAAAGTGACTGAAGGATCACTCTTTTGTGATGATAGTTGCAGACGGTATTTTTACGGGTTCCAAAGTTTTTTGTGACTTACTCGATTTATGAATCAGATTTTAACTGATCAAGCGTGACATAATAGTTGAGGTTAAAAGTCATGCTTATGGGAAGGTTACATTTGGAGTTGCCTATATAGGATATTTTTCTTTAATCCACAATAAGAAAGTCACATCCTATAAGGCATTTGGTTTGTTGAATCTTTAGTAAAAAAAAAAAAAAATCTAACAGTTTAATGGCCTGCAAGCAACGGACCACACTTGATTATTAGATCATTATAAAAAGAGAAACAATTCTTAATTGTTTGGTTATGTTGCAAAAAAACACAAAAACAACAACATTATTGTTAAAAAAAGCACTCTTGGTAGCCTGTGAAAACTACAGCAAGTGCTGCATATGGTCACCTTAATCACTTTAATCGCTTTAAGATAGCCTACTGTCCAATAATAGCCTTGCACGTCAAAACGCTCTTAAAGCATAATTGAACAAGCTGCTCTATTTTACATTTGGTTTCTGTTGTAACTATAGCCTATATTTTATAAATACAAATGTTTTGCCTTATCCAAGGGGTTGACGATAAGCGTGTCTATCCGTGTGTCTATATTTTAGTGTAAAATACTTTTCCAGAAGACCGTAGTATGCTGCACCCCAATAAATGTACAACAGAATGCCATTACATTTGTCGTAATTTCAGACTGAGCATTGTTGAGTGAAAGGATCTTACTGGACTGTAAAACCATCCGGACTTGCTTTGTGACATGGCTACATTGACTGTTTGGAGGGACTTGGTTCTATTAATCCACACCTTGACACCATATAGGTGACATTGTTTCTTCACTGTTTCATCATGACCATAGCCGTGGGAGAGGCTGATTTCAAGAGAGAGAAAGAGAGAGAGGGGGAGGAATGGAAGGAGAGAGGGAGAGAGAGAAAGAGAGGGAGGGAGAGGGAGGAATTGAGGGAAAGAGGGAGAGAGAGAGAGAGCGAGGGAGAGAACAGCATACTTGCATCCCCGCACAAATGCATACTGTTTATTTCCTGAGGACATCAAGAACTATTCCTCTCCACAGCTGTCCGCCAGCCTGATGCCCAGACGTTGAGCACTCACGTGTGCCCCTTGAGAGACAAGATGTCCGAAATGAGCAGGGAGAGGTCTCATCCCAGCCACACGCTGGCTCACACGGCTGACGACTTGGCGCAGATTGAAAGTGGCAGCAGCAGGTCCGACAGACACTCAGGCTTTTTGTGTAAAGAAGCTAAGCAGCTAAGACGGATCTTGTTCCTGGGATCGAAAGGAATTAGACAACCAAAAGTCTCCTAGTAGATATTCTATAAATACCCAACCAACTAACAGTCAACAAATGTTTATTAAGCTATTAACCAGCCTTAATTATTATGAAGTGCTATTCATATTGAAATGATATAATGATGCATTAGTAAAGTAATGTAGATGTACAAACTAATGTGTCTGTCCAACTGTTCCACACAGTTTAATAGACAACAGGAAAGAACACTCTCTGAGTACAAGACCTGGCGGCATGTCCAGGTGAGTGTTTATATTACATGCTGGGTGATGACATAGACAGAATTTGCATCCATAATTTTTTCCCCACTGTAATCCAACTATCTGCCTTAACTGCCTCACTGTAAACGTTATACTGCACACGAAGCTTGTAATGTGCCACAGTCTGTGGACATGCCTCATTGTGAAATTGATAACATCTACCTCTGAGTCCATGATTGGATATACCCTGTCACACATGCTGCCTCCTCCATGTAGGCTGTTGAGCTTCATGAAGAGCTGGGGTCCTAGAGGAGGGTACTCTGGGGTGCTGCCCTCAGACTCCACCATGGAGGCTCACACAGAGTTCAGAGAAGCCTGGAGGGCGGAGAGCATGTCGTCTGGAAGACGCTCTGACAAGCTCCGCAGGAAGAAGTGAGCCCAGACACCCCAAATGTAACTTTATAAAAATTGGCATTCTGACCTGTACTGATCAGTGTGATCTGTATTCCTTTTTCAAGTAATGGCGGTCAGTGGACTTTGGCAACGCTCAATATGAATAACTGCAACAACACAGACAAGTAAGTAAAGAGATCCATGGCATTGGACCAAACACTGGCACCACTGCTGCACAGACTAAAGCCATCCGTTGCTGCCCTCTGCTGGCCAAAGTTAATTACTGCACACTTTCATTAATGTAGTTGAACGTTTGTGAATGTTGTTCCTAGAAAAAAAGATGACAAAAAAGACGAGAAAAAAGACGACAAGAAGGAGGAGAAGAAAGATGACAAGAAAGACGCAAAGAAGGATGACAAGAAGGATGAGAAAAAGAAAGAGGAACCCCCGTAAGTGCACTCTCACATGACCGCTACGCAAGTGTTACACACGTGGGACTGAAAACTGTCTAGGGATTGTGAAATTGAAATAACATTTTAACCAGGTCCTGAATATTTATTTTGTTTTAAGCTGTTGTCAATGAAGCCATAGAAATAAATTAATTTCTGGATTTTACCTAACAGAAAAGAGGTGTGGATTATGGACCCCGCCACTGATATGTACTACGGATGGCTGACCTTCATTTCTGTACCCGTGTTCTACAATCTAATGCTTTTGATGCCAAGGTCTGCATCAGAATAAATTCAGGCTTCAGTATCTCAGTAGGCCCTCTGCTGATGAATTTTTGAATGACCAGTTTTTGCCTTGCAGGGCCTGTTTCAACGATTTACAGACCAACTACCGGATAACGTGGCTTGCTTTGGATTATATTTCAGATGCAATCTACTTAGTTGACACTTTTGTGAGATCCAGGACAGGTATGATTCTTGTCAGGGGATTGAGGGGATTCATTTGATTATTTATTCAAGTACATATTTAAACATATTTTACTTCCCTTAAGTTTAGTACAGGAGGAGATAATGTGCCTTCCAAGGAAGGACAACACAACATCCCAAAACATTGTGTAATTGACCATTCAAATGCAATCCACAGGTTTTCTAGAACAAGGATTGCTTGTGAAGGACCAGAAGACACTAATGGAGTCCTACAGAAAGACACCCCAATTCAAACATGACATGATATCAATAATTCCCACTGACTTTGCCTTTTTTATAGTTGGTATTGACAACCCGGAATATCGATATAATCGGCTTTTCAAGATGGCACGTCTTTTTGAGTTTTTTAACAGGACGGAAACGCGTACCAACTTCCCCAACATTTTCCGAATCTCCAACCTTGTTCTTTACATCGTTATCATCATTCATTTGAACGCTTGTGTTTATTATGCCATCTCCAAAACTCTCGGTTTCGGATCAGACACTTGGGTGTATCCAAACATCAGTCATCCCGAGTACGGGCGACTGGCCAGAAAGTACATCTACTGCCTTTACTGGTCCACACTCACCCTGACCACTATTGGAGAAACGCCACCTCCTGTTAGAGACATCGAGTACCTGTTTGTGGTGTGCGATTTCCTCACTGGAGTGCTGATCTTTGCTACCATTGTCGGTAATGTTGGTGCCATGATATCCAACATGAACGCTGCCCGTGCAGAGTTCCAGTCCAAGATCGACTCCATTAAGCAGTACATGGAGTTCCGTAAGGTCACCAAGGACATGGAGACCAGGGTGGTCAAGTGGTTCGACTACCTGTGGACGGAGGAGAAGACGTGCGACGAGAAGGAGGTGCTGAAGAACCTTCCGGACAAGCTGAAGGCCGAGATTGCTATAAACGTGCATCTGGAGACGCTGAGCAAGGTGCGCATCTTCCAGGACTGCGAAGCTGGCCTGCTGATCGAGTTGGTGCTGAAGCTGCAGCCTCAGGTCTTCAGTCCTGGGGACTACATCTGCAAGAAGGGCGACATCGGCAGAGAAATGTACATCATCAAGGCAGGGAAGCTGGCCGTGGTGGCGGATGACGGAGTCACTCAGTTTGTAGTTCTCGGTGACGGAGCCTACTTTGGAGAAATCAGCATCCTGGGTATCAAGGGGAGCAAGGCAGGCAATCGAAGAACGGCCAACATCCGGAGTGTAGGCTACTCAGACCTCTTTGCCCTCTCCAAGGATGATCTGATGGCGGCGCTGACTGAGTACCCAGACGCTAAAGGAGCGCTGGAGGAGAAGGGAAGGGCCATCTTGATGAAGGACAACCTCATTGACGAATCATTGGCCAATGCCGGTCTCGATGCTAAAGATTTGGAAGATAAAGTCGACTTGCTTGAGGGCAGCTATGAGCTCATGCAGCTGAAGTTTACCAAGCTGATGGCAGAGTACACTAACTACCAGAACAAAACCAAGCAGCGGATCACTAACATGGAGAACAGGGTCAAAACCCTGAGAGTTGAGGACATATAGGTGCATGGCCGTATTACCCAAAGACAGGAGACAGTACTTCAAACTACTCACTTCATGTCTTTATAGCGTGTGGCTTTCAAAGTGGCTCATACTCAGACACAAAGGGCGTGGCAAAACCCAACTTATCTACGTCACGGCCACCTATCTACGTCAGATCACAGACGGTTTATATAACCTGCATTCTGTTACTCAGCTGGTACGATGCAAAGATAGTCATGAACACAAAACACTCAAGAGACTGCAGGTAGGTCTGTTCTGATATCTTTAATTGATTTAGCTAGTTGTTGCTGTTGTTGCTAAATTAAATAAATTCGAGGGGGCGGAGGTTCAGCTCATTCAGGCCATACGCTCCCCCCAGTAGGGGCCTATCAAGCAGAGAAGACTGATGATTTTCTCACGGTTTTAAAGCCTAATGTAACATACTTGTTTTTTTTCATTCAAATTTGAATGGGAAGTTAACACATTCTTCTGTGGTGTGATGAACTTAAAACTAATTTTCAGTTCCTGCTTTACAGCATCTTTAAACCCAGATGTACATAGCGTAAGTGCAAATATGTATGGAATACAAGTTTCATTAAAACCTTTACTATTAGTTTCAGAAACAGCAAAATGTTAGTTTTTAGAACCAATGGTGATATTTTCATTAAATATGCTTATTACATCACCAGTGTAAAAATGTATCAAATTACATACTTAAAAAAATGTTGTCTAAATAAAAATTGTTTTTATTCAATTAGGTATTGCTTCCTTTATTGACCAAGAACTTATATATATACACAATGACTTACATTCCTGTGAAAACAACATTTAGAGACATACTGTACAAAACCTGGTTGAAATAAATTCTCTAAACAAAGTTCCAAGTTGGAAAAGAGCAGTCACTTTTATTTAGCATGTTTTCACAACACTTGATACTTTTAGTCTTTCATCCAATTTTTTTTTGTGTGTCAATTCTTACCCACCTCCAACCAACCAACTGCTTCCTCCCCTTCCAGAGTTCAAGATGAACGTTTCACCTTTGACTTTCACTTGGCCCTAGAGTCCTTAAATCCTGTTCGGGTGAGCAGCATCTTCAGCAGTACAAAACAGAGGTACAAAGAAATGAGGGACAGCGGAAAGCAAAACAAAAGACAGCGATGGAAAGAGACAAAGGCTCAGGGGAAAAAAAAGGGGTTGAAATTCTGTCCTGTTTGAGGCCTGGCTCTTCAGTAACAGCCCCGAGCACCTTTTAGTGGCATACTGTCAGCTAACTGAAAGCTGTCTTCCCAGATGGACAGACTGAATGAAGACAGCATCAAGGATCACCTCAATCCTTTAAGCAGTGATTACATCCCTATCACACTGTCCAAACCCAAAAATAGACATGAAAATAACTGCCAGTGCTGAAAAGGAATTTCACAGTTGGCTTTCCAATCAACACAACCAAAAAAAAGAAAAAAAAATGCAGCCATAAGAGTCATTTACAGAGACGCATCCTACAGATCAGTGACCACAGGGACCAAAGCTCAGTAACGCTTGGCAAATGTAGATATATATTTTTTTTTTACACACAATGTCTTGGTTGGAGGGTGCTGCTCTAGCTACAGCTGGGATATATGAGTTCAGTCTACATTTGGATATCCAGATATATCGAATAAATTGTATTCTGGTGAGAACTGCACTGAGGAATTACAATACTGGTTTTGAAACGGTCAACACAGGAAGACTTTAGAAGAAACAAACAAAAAAAACAATCATGGCAACTTGCTCCCCCCCAAAAAAATTAAATAACATTCTGAAAATGTCTAAGTGCACTTACAACAGCTCTGACAGGATTTGAATCGTCTTCCGTTTTGAATGAGAATAGATGTTAGAAAAATGAAATGGAACTTCAGAACATATTCTTTTTTTAACCATGAAAAACAGCAATTGATAGACCACGGTTTTAAGCCAAGTGGCTATTAAAAATGAGGAAGATATGATTTTGAGGTGCCGCAGACTACTCAAAGAACTTTCTATACCGTTAATAGTCAAAACCGCTGCTTATTATCAGGGAGGGAGGTTCAGGTGGAGTTACATTGAGGACAAACAGTGCAGGGGGGGGGGGGGGTTGCATGAATACAACAGATATCATACAAATGGCAAGGGTCTTGTTTATTTGTTTGTTAATTTTCCCAAATCACATCAAATAAACCCAGTCCTTGCCTTCCAACCAAATAAAATTTGGGACAATCCAGGCAGCGTGAAAAAACAACTGATTTCAACCTTAAAATAAATAATAATAAGGGGGGGAAAAAATCCTCTCTGTACAAAGAAACGTGTGGGTGTGGAACTCATTCACACAACGTGGTGGCGGGGGGGGGGGGGGGGGGGGGCGGGGGCTGTCGGAACACATTCATGTTTCTCTGCTCCAACTGATCTGGGAGGACTACTAGAGCGCTCTACCTTATGAACCATTCCTTGCTTATTTTCTGACCTTTCGGAATCTGTCATGATCGGTGTTGTCATAGTTTCTTTTTCAGATAATAAGGGGGCGGGGGGGCGGGATGAACATGGGGCATTCTGAAAAGGAGTCCTTTTGCAGTGTATGTGGGCACGGCCTCAGAGCATGCCGAACCCTTTGGCGTAGGTGATGGCTTTGAGCAGTCTCTCTTTCAGCTTCTCCCTGGTGCTGTACTCTGGAAGCAGCAGCACGTTGAAGCAGGTGTGAGACGTGGGTAACCTGGAACATGACAACAGGGTCAGACAGACAACCTGGAACATGACAACAGGGTCAGACAGACAACCTGGAACATGACAACAGGGTCAGACAGACAAGGAGAGCTGTTCCAACTCGAATCTGACCCTGGACACGTTTACAGTGACATCTTCATACTCTGCCTAAACAGTTTCAGTTGGTTTTCCTAAAAACGCAAACAAAACGTACAAAACTGTACCCCAAAAAACCCCAACAACCATAAAGTGAATGAAAACCATAACGACTCAATTCACAGCAAATGCAGGCACGACATTCCTTTAAAGGTCCCATGACATGAAAACTTAACTTTAGGTTATTTAACATTAATATTAATACATTAATTAAGATATAAGTTCCCCTAGCCTGCCTTTGGTCCCCCAGTTGCTAGAAATTTCGATGGGTGTAAAACAAGCCCTGGGTATTCTTCTCCGCCTTTGGGAAAATGAGAGCTTAAACGCTCAGTCTTGAAAATCCCCATATTGTGACGTCATTATAGGGGGTTACCTCCCCTTTCTCTGCTTTGCCCGCCCAGATAATCTGGCCCGCCCACAAGAAACTGAGCTACGACCGTACGAGTGCCATATCGTTTTTTCCTAGAGAGACATCATGGCTTGCAAACAAACAAAGCATAACAGTTGCTCAGTGTTTGGCTGTACGAATGAAAACAAAAGTATTTTTACAGTTCCTTCACCCGAGCCTCTGAAGAACCAGTCTTAATTTGATTTTTTCTGGAAATTCGCCGACACAACTTCCCGAAGTTTTGTATGTTGCTTTACTGTATATGGTTACCTAGCTTGCTACCCTTAGAATGTGGCTGTAACATTAGCTCTGCAGCTAACAGCTAAGTTACTGTCGCTAATGTAAAGGTAGATAACATCAAGTATGTGTGTGAATACACATGCTGTGTTGTACACTTCTTTGTTATTTGGATAACCGTTTTGCTGTTGTGGCGCGTGCGATATCCCCCTTTCCCCTCATTGAAATAACTATGTGTGCACCTCTGCAAACCAGGGTGATCAGATGAGAATGGGCAAATTCGGGGCATCTTACAGCAACGGGGATACGGGCAATTGCGATACATCCACTGTAAACATGAGCACATGTTGCCGCCTCTCTCCTCCTCATTAGCATTTAAAGCTACAGACACAGAAACGGCGCGTCCTGAGGAAAGCTCATTGTGGGACTGATCGTAGCGGCTGTAATTCTGCACAAAGGCTGAATTTCGGGAAAGAGACTTAAGATACAGTATTAGGGGACCACTAAGCCTTATATAAAAGCATCCAAAAACAGCATGTCATGGGACCTTTAAAAATATGGTTTTTGAAAAGGGGGGGAAAAAAACTGGAACAAACAAAAGCTCCTCACCTGTCTGTGTCGGGGCCGTTCTTGGCGATGATCATCTTGAGCTTGCCCAGGCCTCCCACAGGGGCGCGGTCTGTGCCTGTGGTGAACTGCAGGAACAGCCTCTTCTGCTCCTCACCGAACAAGTGCAACGTCTCCCAGAACTCCCTGACGCAGCACAAAGTGGACACGCGCGAGGTTCCCGTGTCACAGGGTTGGTTTTTTGAAGCAGTCTCGATTAACAATACATTTTGGTGTTGTGGTGAATCGCTGACCGACGAGATCGATTTGGATGAGGTGAAAGAATGAAGAAAAACAAATCTTACTTGATGATCCGGGAATCTCTGTTATAGCCTCCGTCATACTCTGTTGTTTCTTCAAGTGCTTGAAAGTCTAGGTTCTTAAAAAGAGAGAGGGACAGATTTGGGAGTGAATGGTGAACACCGGACATACAAAAGAAAACGAATAAAAGTGGATGACTAAAAAAAAAGGTGTGCCTGGCTTTCTTCTCACCCTGCTTCCACAGATGAGAAGCTCTATCTCCTCGGGCCGAAATAAATATTTCAGGGGCGACTCGTTGGTGACCATGTGAAAGCCTCTCCTGAAGGCTTTGAACTGCTTCTCCACACTCTTGTTGAGCATGTGCTCTGCATACTGAGCCACAAAGTCCTAGACAACATCAAGAGGAGTTAGGGTGCTCACATCCTTTTGTCCTGGTGACGACCAAGACCCATTCTTTTCCATCTCAAAATACTTCATTTTAACTGTCGCCACCACTTTCAGTAGGCTTAAGGATGGGCAAGACACTATTAAACGGGTACACCACAGGTATAGGATGGTAGGACTTTTTGTAAAAAAAGTGATCACAAGTCGCATCGTACTTTTCTGTTGTCATTGGTGACCGGGATCTTGTCCCCATTTTCCCTTAAGTCATGCATGAGGGGGTTCCCAAAGAGGTCCGACTGGGTGATCTGGAAGGTGATCATCATGTCGTCTTCCACGTTGCCCTCGTAATCTAGCAGCTCATTAAGACTCTGGAACAAAACCTGAGCACGCGCGCACACACACACACACACACACAGTGAGGGTTCCCCTAATGGTATACAGAAACCAAAATGTAAGAAATATTTGAAGATGAACCTCTATAAAGATTTATGTGAAGGGCCAAGCACAAATTTAGAGGGCTTTCCACCACACTTTTAACATGACGGATCAATTGTGAAAAAGACTGGTGTAACACGTGTGAAGAAAGGAACCTACTGGATTTGAGTCTGCGAGGTCCCTGAAGGTTCCTTTCTTGCCCATGAGCTTTCTGTAGACCACCATGGGGAAGTGAACATCCAGGATGCAGTTGTTGTATATGGCCAGGCCCAGGACTATGCCGATGAGGGTGAACTGACCCTCGTTCTCGAACGAGGAAGGGTTGAACCAAAACAACTTTGTTCGCTCATCATACGTGAACATTCCTGGGAAGGAGGAGAAAAGGGTGAGAAGCAGAGAGACCAGAGTACAGAGATAAAAGCAAACTGCTGTCGAAGGTAGGGCATTCAATAATGAAACTGGACAGATGGCACTTAATCTAATCTTTAGCAAGACAATATGATACTTGTGAGGCTTAAAAGTGCATAACAATTTTGTATTTTCCAAAAAATCACATTAAATCAATTGAAGTACAAACAATTTGCAACTGCTCACCGATATCTGGGTTAAAGATCTCCTCCACCACCAGCTGAAAGAACTCTTTGGAAACGCCACCTTCATCTACACCTTGCTCTCCTTCAAACTCCACATACAGCTGCTTCTTCAAGTCTGCAGGATTCTCCATGGCTATCATCTCAAGCTAAAACACAAGTACGCAGTTTAACAGTCGGTATGAGAAAGTATTGAAAATATTTTGTTCAACAGAATGTGCATGTTGTTTAATGGTGTTTTAAAATACAGAAAACATCCAACTTTTATGAGGTTGGTTCATTTGGTTTCCATACCTAATTTAAAGACATTGGCTGGTCTACTCTATTATGACCCTCTCTTGTGTAAGCGTGATGAAAAATAAAATAAAATACATGCCCACTTGATAGCAACAGATGATAAACAAATAACGCCAAACGACTAAAAATGTCCTCGCTACGGTGAGATTTTGATCAACTTGCTGTCTAGCTATGCTGGCAGCACGAGTCTCACTCAGGGGATCAAGAACATGAACAAATATCTTAGTTGTGAAAGAAGTGACATTACTGAGCAATCCACCTGTACACAGTTGGCTGGTCTTGCCAACACATTTTCTGTGTATTTCTACTGTGTTAATGAAACAATCAATCCCTAAGTCAATGTTTTGTAGCATTTCCACAGAAGCAGACACAGCTGTCCCGACTGGTTAGTAAGGTCTGACAATCTACTTCAGCCACGTAGCTTCATTAAAGTCAGCCTGTCAGTAATGCCCAATCAGGGGAAAGAGGGAAATTCAAGGAGAAGAGAAGCCTGAATAGACAGACAAGGCAGAGGGACCGTCCCAAATAACCCAGCACACACTTACCCTGACCAGGGCATCATCAATGATGTGGTCCCTGCGAACCTTCAGCCTCAGGTAGGGGTTGAGCTGCTGGCCCTGCACCAGGCTGTACAGCACGGTGATGCGCCTCTCGCTGTACATGCGGATGCGGTTGTCGTAGTACAGGCCCAGGTTTTTGGTGACGGCGTTGAGGATGAACGGGCAGGTCATGAAGGAGAACTTGTTCTCGGTCTCCACCTTGAAAAAGGTGTAGTCCTTGTCCATCTCCAGCACCTCGTTCAGCGGCTCGTTGACAAACTCCTCGAAGGGGATGAGCGGCCGCCGGCAGTCGTTGGTGCGGATGCCCAGCTCCGTCTCCAGGGGGTCCACCCGGGGGCCCTTCTTGTTCCGCCGCTCCTCCCCCAGCAGCTCCTGCAGGGTCAGCTCGCTGGACTCGGGGATGGGCTCGTCGTCCTCCTCCTCGTTGTGCTCCATGTCCAAGTCCCCGCCCAGGACGTTTGCATAGTAGACGATCTTCAAGCACTTGGTGGCGGCCACCACCGCGTCGTCGTCGTTCACCAGGTTGCGGTTGCTGAACTCGTTGCTGATCACCTTGTAGGTGATGAGCTGCTGGAAGGTCTCCATCATGCGGCGGATCTGCTCGGCGCTGTAGCACGACCACAGGCGGGCCAGCTTGGCCAGGGCCGGCAACGGCAGCTTGCTCATGGCCTTGCAGAACTGGGGCAGGGCGATCTCCAGGTACTCTGGGCTGTGGAGGTTGCTGTTTTCCATGACAATGACAAACAGATTCAGGTAGTTAGGGTCCCGGGAATAAACGTTGTGGTACGTCAGATCGCATTCGACGTTCGGTGACAAGTAAACCAGAGCGTTCAGAAAGGCCGCTTCGATTTTCTCGTTGGAAAGCAGGCGACAGTAGACCCGGCGGATGGCGTCGATGTCCACCGACACCTCGTCGGGGCCCAGCTTGTGGACGTCGCTGTCCCCTTGGGAGGCGCCTTCCCCCAGCCTGGAGGACGAGGAGGAGGCTGGGGAGTCCTCCTCCATGGCTGTGGCCGAACACGCCGCCTCCTCTTTCTCATCCTCGTCCTTGTCCTCGTCCTTGCCCTGGAGGGACTTGAGCTCCTCCTTGGTGTGGGGTTTGGACCTCCGGAAGCTCTGCACCAGGCCCTCCGCGCTGGAGAACACCCGGCCGATGACGCGAATGAGGGGGGAGAAGTCCTCCTTCTCCCCGCAGATGTCGAGGATCTCGTACACCTTCTCCTCTGTCAGGTAACTGACGTCTGAGGACACAAGCAAAGGGGATTCGGTTGACGTAACGTTGACGCGCATACGTTCGTTCACAAAACGCCCGATGCCCCCAAGACTCACCTTTGAAGTCCTCCCTCACAAAATGCATGTCCTTATGGTTCATTTTCCTGTTGCTGCATGCAGAGTTGCTGTGGTTGCTGCTTTCCCGGTAGGCAGAAGTGGTGCCTTTCTTGGACGGGTGGGGGTCGCACAGCTTGGCGTTGATCTTGTAGAGCTCCAGGGCCTTGACAGCCGCTGCATTGTTGTCCATGCGGTGGAAGCCCAAGGAGGAGGCACACCATGCATTTGAGCAGGAGTCATTGCCACAGCCCTCGGTTAACTGGTGGTAGTAGCGCTCTATTAGATGCTTGGCGGCTGCACGCTTCCTACGTGGAGTGATCAGAGAAGAACGGTGAGGTAACAAAACGATGTTGATGGTGTCAATAAAAATAACAATGAAGCCAAAGCATTTTAAAACAGTGTATTCTTTATACATGTATATTTATACTTTTTGGGGACAAATGGACAAGCAATTACATTGGGAGGAGGCAGGAGAAGAGAAATATATGCCAATTTTTCACACATTTAAATCCAGGAATGACATCTTTACCTTAAGGTATCTATTCATTCACACGTACACTGCTGTCTGGAAGCATTACTTGCAACAACTCCCACTACTGATGTACTGTAACTACCGGTAGCTAGCTCGCTACAAACTGAAACCCACTAAATTACATTGATATATATTACAACATGCACTTACATTCGGCTTGCTTCAGGGTTTTCTATGTCAGACTCGTCTTGTGCTCTACAATGATCAAACGAAAAAGTTCACGTTAATTATGACTATTTGTCAAGTTTGACCTAATTCTGCATTGACTGTCATTTAGCTAGCCAGCGTAAGATGCTAACAGTATGCTAACAGACAACCGAGACAGCTAGCCATCAATACGTGCCAGCTGAGTTCCAATCCTGATTATAAACGGTTATTCCAACCCGCGTTACCAGGCCGAATCGGGAGATGACAGTGCAGCTCTGTACCGTTTGTTGGCTGACCAAGCTATGCAAGGTAGCTGAAGTTAGTTAGTCCTGATAGAATAACAGTTGATGTGCACATACATGGAGCTACACAGCTAACTTCCAGTGTCAGGCGTTTTTACCCAGCTAACCTGGCAGCAACTATTTGAATTGCTAGTAGTGTGCGTTAGCTAGACAGGCCAGTAGAAGCTAGCTAGCGTGAGGCCCAACTGAAACGGGTACCGTCGTTAGCGACGTAGCTAACTAGTCAGCACCACTACTGCACAGTGCATCACGTCGCTAGCTAGTATTAGTCAACCACATTGAAAATAAAAGACTGGGAACTCTGCATTACTGCGGTTCAAGTACAACCCTCCGCCTTTTCAATTTCCACGACACAAATTTCCCCAAGCCGACCTGTCGTATCCTCCTGCAGGGGTAGTCTCGGCCTGTGGTGGCGCACACTCACAGTCCTCGTTCTCGTCGGAATTCATACGAGACTTGATCCCCTCAGTTGTTTGTGATTCCGTCTTGTATATAGGAAAGTATAATTTCCCCACAGAACGAATACAGTTTCAGACCGAGTTTGTATTCAAGCTAAACGCGGTATTCACCTCTGCACAATATTTTACAGTTAGGAACTTCATTTGTGGCCTATTTTATGCTCTATTCTCTTTCTGATGTTTACAGCCATCTTGACTCAACCCTGACAGAAGTGAACACACACCAATAGGGGACACATCCCACAATGCATTGTTGGGACTGAATGTTTTGTTCGAACTTGGAGATTTCCCCCACGTTTTGTGCAGAACTGCTGGCTGGTGTAATCCAGCTAATATGCCATAAATGATCAGATGTATAACAATTGTATGTAGAAGTTTCGGCTCCGATTGTTTTTCTTATGTTCAGTAATTGAGTTTGTTGTAGACCTACATATCATTGATTTGAGTTCATCTGTAAAAGCTCTCTCTGCCCAAACTAAGTTTTCTTATTTTTTCTCATGGGACGGTATGGATATCCTCGATGAATGTCCACCATTTACTTTATTTGTTTATTGTAGATTTACACATTGCATCATTGCAAGATCGAGGAGAATATGCATTACCTTTATACTTGTTTGTATCATTATCTTATTATCTTTAAGGGCAGCCTTTCGGAACCGAATTTGCTGAAGCACAACTAGGCTACTTGCAGTAGGCCCCATCAGTTAACATCCTTCATGGGTCTTCTGCCCCCTGACAGGACAAAGGAGCAGGATTCAATAGTTTCATATTTTGTCATTATATAGGTAGACTATCTGTATTATAAATAAAACTGGAATTGTGCATTCTTGGAATTTGCCTCAGTGTTTCTTCAATAGCAGTTTCTCAACGGGACATTAGACTATGAATCTCTGGTGATTCAACATAGGCTATTTCAAGGAGCCATTTGCTTTCAGATGACCCATGAATTGAATATGGCAATGTTAATTTCATGAATATACTTTTGATTCCAAGTCACAAAACAAATCACTGCAATCTATGATTCGTATTTAAATTATTCATGTTATCAGTACTGGTAGGTTGTGACAGATGCAGTAGGCCATCATTGTTTATGACTGCCAGAATTGTGTTCTGTGACAACCTGATAGTAAAACAAACTGTTAAAGGGACCTTTTTCCTCAAACCATGCTTGTAAACTATATACAAAATTATATCTAACAGACCAAAATATTTCAAGTTTAGAAAATGTTAACTTCAGAAATAAACTTTGTGGCCTCGCTGAATACATCGCTGAGACTAAAGTGAACGTATATCTGAGGCACTTTCACTTCTCTAAAATGAACTGCAATAGGTTACATGACCCAATAGTACATCCCCTGTCCATAAACCTTAATTGACTACCCATTTTCTTAAAGAACTGGAAGCACATTATAATCTTTTAATTGTAATTTTATTGATATTTTTGGAATTCCATCGAATACCTGCAGAGCTCCAAACGTTCTAAACAAAATGTTAGCAGATAGGAGGATGGTGACACTGTACAAAACTGTTTCTCATGCTCCACCTACAATGTTCACCTTGCACATGGTGGAAAAGATTCTATGAAGACTGCAGTATCCTAAGACATGTCGTATCCAACTGTGGTATTTAAGTCAAATTTAAACAACTTGATCCTCACTATTTCAGACATGAGTTGTTTGGAAAGTCAGAGGAAAACCCCATTATGATTATCTCCAAGACAACAATTATGTTATTTCTAACTATTGTTTATTTCAAGGAGTGAATTAGCCAGAGACACACATGCTGTTAGTCTTCAAACATACTCGGTGAGCCATGGCATAGACAGTTTCCCCTCCAGATAGACACTGGGGATACAGCAGTATAACCAACAAAAAAAGCCTAGACAAGAAAATAACTGAATTCACAGGCAGGCAGTGGTTGCCCCAGATACGCTTGTCTCACTCCTCAATCAATTTCTCCATCCACTCCAGACCCATCGTTTTTTCTGGTCCAATAGTCGTGACAGTCCAATGAGTTTATACTGGATGACATGACATTCTCACGCGACTCCCACAATGCACAGCTAGACGAGTCACAGCGTAGTGGAAAGGGGTCAAAAGTCACTTGTATGGAACCAGATATTCGGTTAAACAGTTAACGAGATGGGAGAACTGGATCTAACGCTTTCATTCCCTTTGCACAAGTGGAGGTCCGACGCCGCTCGGTTGTGATAAGGAGGAAGTCCCGCTCCACTGGGGCATCGATGGGCTTAGTCCTTACTGATTGCTCATGGACAAACCCAGCCTTGTCCCCTGTAGAGAAGTCCACTCGCACATACACACATTACAGATCAGAGCTGGAAGAGGAAGGAGGATTCTAGTGGAGGGGGGAAGGGTGGAAGGGTATCCAGGAACTAGATGGTTATACATGGTCTTGCTTTTGGAGAGGGGCTGGGGGGGTTAAGGTGGCTCAGGCGGTGTTGAGGAGATCCTGGATGGCCTTCTGCTGTGTCTCATTCAGTGTTGATACACACTGCGTCCACAATCCTCCAGAGACCTGGGGGGGGGGATATACACAAGACAATTAGACACGTGCTTGACTAGACTTCCGGTTAAATCTACGTTGTGATCACGGCTGTCCTGGTGCCTCAACATGGACAAAATGCATCGTCTCCAAGTCAGTATTATTTTGGGGCTCAAATTGATCCGTTTTATGAGCAAATTCACCTGTACTTGACGGATGACGTTAGCCAACCTCTTGCTGCAAGCATCCTCGTTTTTGACAGACTCGCCAGAGACGCCATCGGCAATAATGACAAATATCTTGGGAAGATTTGCGTTGTCTGGGCCGAGAACAATAGGATTGTTGCTGAAGGGAGATGACACACAAGTACATTCGTCATCGAGTACAACTTGGCGAAACAAGAAAAGTGGACACTCGGGGCACATTCAATCCCTTACCTTTCAATGAGGTCACACAGGAAGTCAAAGGTGTGAACCGCTTCCTCTTTGTCCTCATTAAGAGGCAGCCAGGACAGCCAGTGAGGCAGGATTTCATTGACGTTGGCACACTCGGGCCTGTACCTCATCACTTTGCCCACAGCAGAGATGCAGTTCTCGGTGGCATTGACGTTCTCCTTTGCCTTGGAGTCTGCTGCCTGGATAACTCCCACCAAGAGAGGAATGGCCTCTGATAAATGAAGAGGGACATGGGGATGTTAACGGTTAAGTTAAATGTTAAATATCAAGGGGCCAATGACATGCAGCTGCAGCATGTGGCGCCGCAGCACGTGGGAGTTTGTCCGTACCTGTGCAGAAGGGCCTGTAGCTCTCCCCTCCATACTGCGCCATCACTCCCACGCCGTAGGCCGCCGCCTGCCTCACCTCGGGGCTGGTGTCACACAGCGACTGCAGCATCGGCCTCAGGAAATACTCTGCATATTTGAAGGAGGAAGGGCTGCAGTGTTCGACCACGTCGTCAAAGATGCACAGGCCCCACTGTCTGTCTGCCCACGGCCTGCTTGGACACTGGAGGGGAGAGGAGATGGGCACAGGTCAGTGAAACAGCCTGGGAAGTGCCAGGCATTTACCTAGTTGGGAATTTTGTGTGTGGAGCTGTGGATCAAACACCGAAATATATCTCCTAGTAATCCATAGGGTAAACTGAACCTCATTTTACACAGAAACTAGTTAACAGATTAAATGAAACCGAATATCCGTTGGGGTTAACCATCCGACTATCCGCCCAGAGAACTCACAATAAGGTTGACAATGAGCTGTAGCAGCTGCTCAAACCAGGGCAGCACTTTCTCCTTGTAACTGCTGAATACAGAGTGCAAAATGTCTGACACTTTGGTCAGAATGTAGACATCGTTTTCATCCTGCAGAAGACACACAAATGGTAAGAAACAAGGTCAGGGCATGGGAAATGAGGGTTCAACAGAGTGCAGCAGAGAAAAAAAAAAGTTATACAAAAGGGCGGTTCACACTCCCGCCCATCGCGTCCATGAACGAGGGCGAGGCCTCACCTCGTCCTGTAACGTCTCCTCCACCTGCTCGTCGTAATCTTCATCTTGACGTTTGGCTGAAGGACAACATGCAAGCTTGGGTCAGGATCAACACCGGGTTGGGAGGTTTGGCACCAAATCATGAAATTAAATAATGATAGCAAATGACGTTTTTTTTCTGCCAGGTACCAACTCACCGTGTCTCAGTTCCTGGTTCTTAAAGTGCTCCTCCAGCTTCCCTTTCAGAATGCCTCCCAGTTCCTCAAAGTGTTCGTTATTTAAGCAGCCATCTCCCATAAGCTCAATGCACTGAAAGAGGAAATACAGCCGAAAATGAAATGACTTTTGTGGTTAAAAATGAAAACCCTGCCATTCACACAGGAAAAAATTCCTCCCATAACAAAACATATCTACATGACACCAAACACAAGCCACACTGGGACGTACCTTGGCAAACGAATGCATTATTTCCGATAAGACGTCTGAGTCGGGCTCCGTCCCGATGGACTTGATGAGGGCGTCGCACATGAAGTGCCACATCTGAGTGAGGTACTCTGGGCCTCGCACCCGCGCACACTCCAGCAGCAGGGGCATGGACTCTGCTGCCGCCACACGCACACGTGAGCCGGTCAAGGACAACGCCACCAGCTCTGACCTCACGCCCCATCTCAAGCATGCACACGCATCACACACGCACCCAAATGTCTGACTTTGATTTGTTTATAAATGCCATGGAAATGTAATTAAGTTGGAAGGTCGAAGACCACCCCAAATTATAAAAATAAAACATTTTTAAAAGGATATCATCGTGGAAGTAGAACTTGAGCAGAGGAACCATCAGCTTCACCACCTGTTCCGTGTACTCCACAAACCCCTCCTTCAGCTCTTTGGCGTAGCACACCTGCGGACAAAGCAAAAAGATGGGCCGGTCAGCGATTCTAAACCCGGGCTGTAGCTGGGCTGGGACAGGTCGTGTCTGGCTCCCGTGCTCACCAGCATCTGGCAGGCGGTGGCCTTCTCCTCCAGGCCGGCCGTCTTGATGCCGAAGCTCTGCTGGTCTCCCAGGTTGACAAACTCCCAGCCGTCATCTTCAGACATGTTCTCCATGTCCTGGGCTGGGGTGGGAAGGAGGACACAAGCACGGGAGCAAACAGCCAGCGTTTTGGAGGACGGCCTTTAGGTGTCATAGTAATGGCAAGTACATTGCCATTTCTGGACATGGCAGATAATTATGCCCCTGTTTTGTATGTTTTATGTAATTATGCTACCAAAAAATCAAGTGTAATTTCCCTCTTTAGGTGGAATAGAGAGTCACAGGGCGACATTAAGGGACTCCAGGCAGAACTCACTGTCTAGAAGGGCCACCTCTGGTTTAATGGAGGCAGTCTTCATGAGTGGGCCCATGACTACGGGCAGGTACTGCTGGAACTCCTTCCCCAGGATCTTGCACATCCTGGCCCAGGCTGAAATCATGTAGGAGGTCTGCGAGACAAACACAAAAGCACGCGCTCGTCTAAAACCCAATCGTGTCCCAGGTGGTCACGGTCAACTTGGTCGAGTCAGTGAGAGCGTGACTTGGAGAAGTGAAGCCTCTCACCTGCGGGTCGTCGTCCTCCAGGTCGTTGAAGTCCGTTTGGGTCTTCAGCAGCAGCTGCATCACAGCCGAGGCGTCGGGCATGAACTAGCGGACAAGGAGGGAGACGGCGGGTCAGTCGGAGTGAGGGGGGGGGGGGTTCCTCTCAGAAGACCCGCTCACGTGGAGTCACGGGACCACGTGGAGGGGGATACATGGAGGGGGATACATGGAGGGCGCGCGAGAAACGCATCGCTCCGTGTCACTCGAAGGCCATCGCCCTGACTCGAGTGGCCACTGAGGGGGGCGAGTGTGTGTGTGTGTACCTTCTCCTTGCCTACGGCCAGGCCGATGAGGCTGATGCACTCGATGGTCTTTCCCCGGAGGAGGCGGAGCTCCTTCTGCACGCCGTTCTCCACAATGTGCTTGAGCGAGGGCATGAACAGGTCGTAGTAGGGCACGAACTTCTCCTCCGCCGTGTCGGCCACCGAGGCGATGGATGTCACCACCTGCTCCAGCACCAGCTTGGTGCCCTTCTGAATCAGCTGGAGGGGGGGGAAACGACCAGGGGATTAGAGCTGGCTGGCGGCACGTTGGAACCCGCTTTAGTACACCCGACAGAGGGGCGCCTATCATCGTGTGGCATGGTCTAAGACAGTTGTTCCCAACCCTGGTCCCACCCTGTCCTGCCTGTTTTAGATGTTTCTCTGCTCCCAACACACCTGATTCAAATGAACGGTCGTTAACAGGCTTCTGCAGAGCCGGATAACGACCCATTCATTTGAATCAGGTGTGTGGGAGCAGGGAAACATCTAAAACATGCAGGACAGGGGGGGTCCCGAGGACCAGGGTTGGGAACCACTGTGCTAAGACACCAGCAGACCCCTCACCTCCTGCAGTTTGGCCACCATGATGACGTGGAGGTGCTGGACCAGGCTGTCCAGGTAGGGGATGAGCAGGGACTTGGGGCAGTCCTCTGTGAAGTTGATGAGGGCGGCGGCGGCGTGGGCCTGGACGCGAGGGTTGGTCTGGTCCTCCATGGTCTGGAGCAGGGCAGAGATCACCTGCAGGGGGACGGGGTTAGAGGTTAAGTCCAACTGAACGTCTGGATTTGGGATTGGCTGGTGGTTTCGCAAAGGCAACCTGAATGAGCTAGGGAAGACGCCGAGTCGTGGAATACCTTATCGTGGAATTTCTTTTGGAAGGTGGGGGCGAAGTCTGTGGCCATCTGTCCGATGGCGTTGCACGCGGCATAGCGGACTCTGGGGTGCTGGAGGTGTGAAGGGGGGGAGAGAGGGAGTCAACAGGATGGCATTAGGAAAACAGGACAAAAGAAAAACTCCCAATTCCCAAATGAATTTGTTGCAAATGTAACATGGGAGATAATTCCAGCTGTTGTCCTTGCCTACAGGACAACAATGCTTGGTAAGTAGGCCGGGCTGTGTGGAACTCACAGGGTCTTGGCAGAACAGCAGGACAAAGCTGACGATCTCGTTGAGGATGGCCTCCATCTGCTGATGGCAGCCCTCGCCGATGGCCGACAGGGCCATGAGCCCAGCGTGGCGATACTTCCAGTCAGCTGTGGAAACACAGGGTTTGGAGTTCAGGGGTCGCCCAAAACCATAGTCCTGGAGCGCTACCGTCACGGCCGTGTTTGTTACAAAAAGTTTGACGAGGAAAGTTGGGCCGCCCAACTCTGAACCCTTCAACACCTACGTACAGTGTGTGTGTGTGTGATAGCGCGTGCCGGTCTGGGTGAACTTACGGTTCTGTAGCATCTGCATGATGTGCTGCTTGATCATCGGGAGCATAATCTTGCCACCCAGGCCACAGGCAATTCTATCCAGGGCGCTTTCACCGGCTACCGCATTGCTATGGACAGAGAGTCAAGATCATAGGAGTTCAAGCTCAGGTGGGTCTGTAATCGTCGTGGCCCACGGCTCCAGCAGGAAGCGTCTGTACCTGTCAAAGTCATCATCCTCCAGCTCGTCAGCCATGGCCCACTCCTCATCCTCCTCCAGATCCACCATCATGGCCAGCATCTGGGGGACTGCAACAGACGAGACACGAGAATTAAGCGCACGCACACACAGACCATGTGGAGAACTAGCTGTGTAAGGAGTGAGTGAGTGTGTGTGTGTGTGTGGTGCTTCCAGTCACCCACCACTCTGAGCCACGATGGCCGTGTGTTTCCTTAGCATGGCGGCAGCCGTCTCCGACAGTGTGACGATCACCTCCAGGGCCAGCTGCCTCTGCATGTTGGTCAGGTTGCTGTCAGCACACAGCTGCGGAACACAACAATGGGACGATGATTCCTTTTCTTGTCACGGCTGGAGTTTCGTAAAGCTACTCCACTGCATGTCTAAGACCAGCCATCACTCTGCATGGTAGCTGGTTTGTGATTGATTTAAACCACAAATCACTGCAGCCCCAAATCCTACTTTTGGCTCCCATCACTGTTTTGACATGTATTTACACTTTCTGTACTCACACAAGCAAATCATGGGCTCAGGAGATTCGTGTTGAGACATTGAAAACAAAGTGGACAGCCGTTGGCGCTTCAGTGTTACCTTGAGACTGAGCTGCAGCGTGGCCTCCAGGTTGGGCCGCAGGTACTTGGGTGCAGTGTCCGCAATCTCCACTAGGGACTTGAGCACCGAGTCATCCCCCTGGTAGCACGACTCATTCACCGCCTTCACAGCAAAAATGAACAAAAACAAACAAACATGCACAGCCAGTTACACCAGCAGAATAGTGAAGGTGTATACCCTCATGGAACATCTGGAAAAAGTGGCCTTTCAAAAACTATCCAACACTGTCGTGCATCACACGCTGTAAGGCTTTCCTACGGCTAATCCTTCAAACTAATTCCCCCGATCTTCTCCGGTGGAACAAATCACATCTTGAGCGCTGCTCTATCCTATCCTGCTGGATGTGGAGCGGTGACGGACCTGCAGGATGCCGGGCAGCAGGTCGGAGAAGTGCTTCAGCAGGGCTGGGTTGGACTCGTTTGACAGCACGAAGGAAGACGCGGCGCGGGCAGCCAGGGTCCGGATCTGGGGAGACGGAGAACCACATGTTGATGTCAGGCCAGTTAGGACTAACCAGCGAGGGGGTACGCTACACCTGACCCAGTCTGGGATAAACTCCCCAGGTCTAGAGCAGTGGTCTACAACCCTGGTCCTCAGGGCCCACTGTCCTGTGTGTTTGAGATGTTTCCCCTACTCTAACACCTGATTTCGATTGGTCGTCATAAGGTTTGTTGTCGAGCTTAGTAACTAACCATTTATTTGAATCAGGTGCGTCGGAGGAGAGAAGTGTCTAGAAACATACAGGACAGTTGGGCTACGAGGACCAGGGTTAGAGGACCAGGGCGTGGCTCCGGGAGGACTCACCTGTGGGTTCTCCTCGTCCTGCATGCACTGCACAAGCATGCGCTTGATCACTTCCATGTAATGCTGCTGCTGGTTGCCAAAGATCCCTGGGAAGTTCCTGCAATGGACCAGCTGATCAGCCTCACCCGTCAAGTTGAGCTCAACTCTGGGACAGGGGGGGGGGGGGGGGGGGGGGGGGGGGGGGGGGCGGGGGCTCTTTGCCGTGGGTTCACCAGGGTTCTCACCAGAATATGTGCAGAGCAGCCTCTCGCAGGCCAACGTTGGTGGAGTTGACCGAGTCAAACAGGAACTTGAGCAGCTCTGGCCATTGGTTGTTTCCATCGTCGTCTACAGAGAACCAAAACCAAAACAAGAACAGTTTTTTTTTTTTTAAACACGCTCGTCTCGCTTTGCGAACTTGCCGAGTCTTCCCTCGCCCCACCTACCAATCAGGTTGCGGCAGAGCTCGGCGGCGATGTCGCAGACCTTCTTGCGGATGTTGGGAGCGGTTTCCGACTGGATGCTGGTCAACAGCTCTGTCTTGATGGCTGTCTGCATGTCCTGCGTCAGGCCGGGGTACACTTCCTCAAAGGAGGACGACAGCAGCCGCCGCAGCAGCACGGCAGCCATCTGCTTGACCTAGAACAGGGGGTGGATTTCGTCAGCGGGGCCTTCCAAAGAGGAGATCGTTTGGAGTTCAGCCGGGGTCCGCTGATGTTTATGAAAGGCTGAAAGCGGATCATAATAATATCTGTGGTGGAGAAAAGGCTCACGCTCTTGTGTAGTGCCCCGCTCCCGTTTCACAGCTCTAAAAATACCCGTCATGAGGTGAGGAGTATCGGGAGGGCCGGGCATGCAGATGCTGCGCAAACACACGCCGGCAAGATGTCTGATGCATGACTTGCACCCTGTAGAGCACTAGTCAAACAGTGGCAGTGTCACGTAGTGCAAATATGTGCCGACTCCAGGTCTGTTAACCGTACCCATTGAAGTGGGGGTGAAGGGACAATAGGAGACTATGCGTGCTTTTACCTAGCCAGTGTCGTGATTGGTAAGAGGTGATTCAAAAGTTCTATTATACAAAGGAAACTCGCACAACAGGCCTGGTCTGTGTAGAACCAGATGAGTAGACACCTTACCTCCTCTGCAGCGGAAGCGTCTCTGATGGCTTGCAGCAAGAATGTGATTTTTGTCGGCCCCGGGATGCCATCATAAGCCTCCTGCAAGAGAGGAAAGGAGTTACAGACATCCAGTGGGAACGACAGTGTTTGGGAGCCTTGGTGAAGTCAACCCCAGGGGCAGAGTGACTGCAATTAGTCACGCCATAATATGAGTCACCCACATGAGCAACTTGAAATAGTATACTGGCAGGCATAGGAATGTTTGTGTGTCAATTATGTAAAGAATGACTGGACTGGACACATTCTGGGCTTGAGGACCAATCCCTGGGCGTGGGCTAGGAAGCACATGCTCACTATGACACACTACGATTGTAGCTAGACCCAGTGAACTTCAATTCTTTAACTTCTTATATTGTGGATGGTAAGGACAGGTTTAGACATAATATACCAAACAAATATATGAAGAAATCCAGAAATGACTAGAAGCTAATACTTCAAATATAAATAAAAATGTGGATAGGATGCTAGCAGCCAACTACAATTTAACGTTTTAAGGATATTTTCAAATATGTTCAGATCATTTAAATTCAAACTCGAAATCTTTATCTACACATCTGAGATTCTCTTCCTGCCTACTGGGGTAGATTTCGTTCCACCATGTCGGTCTATGTGACTAAAGGATTCCGATGGGCTTAGCCGTCGGCGGCTATCTATTGTCTCTCAAATGAAACTGCTGACCATCGAAGGGAGGTGAGTGTGATAAGATTCAACACACGCATCCAAATTCGGGACATCATGGAGGTAGCGTTGGTATCCGCAATAATCCAATGCGGATTTCACACTGCTTTGCTTACCTAGTTAGACGGTACACGGCAGGCTACAATCGCAGTTTTTTCAAACAGTACAGGGCAATTGTCCCGTTCTACAGATCCCAGTCAAGTGTCTGCCCCTTTACTTTACAGCGATGGACATTGTTCCAAGTCATGTAAACTGTCGTCAAAAAACTAAACTAGCTAGTAAACTAACTCATTGGTACGTTGACTGTACTCTGGTCATATACCCAAGAGCATAAACTATTCAACGCAAGAACGCTTCCCTGTAGTCAAAGCATGAGGTTGAATACACAGAAAGCCATCCTAGTTCTCAAGAATGATGACTCGCTAGCTGAGTTGGCAAGCACAAGAGGCCCTCAACTTTACAATAAAGTGCTTTACACGCTGACGAACCACACTTGTATGGCCGACGGTACCGTTCCAACTCGAGATGCTAGTTAGCTGAGCCGATTTGCCTGCCAAAGCCAGCGAGCAGATATACTCAATTGGCGAAGTTTGACTAATTTAATAAACCTATGATATAAGCGCGAGGTGCGTAAATAGCTAACACACTGGCTAACTAAAGCCAGATATAGCTGTTGCGGCCTGTATACTAGCTAGCTAGCAAGCTAACGTTTGAGATTTCTAACGTTGCATTAGTGAATGGTCATAATAGACATCCTCGAGCATGTGTTTGCTGGCTAGATGGCTAGCTAACTCGCTAGAAAAATGGGGCGTAGCAAAGGTTGTTAGCTGGCTACTTGTCTTGACCAAAAACCACTGTACCCCATCGTTGCACACGTGGGACGGGCTTGGAGATGCCTGGGTCTACGTTTGTTAGCTTTGTTAGCTAGCAAGCTAATCAATCTCAGATAGCGCGCCACCGTCACTGACAGTATATTTTACGAAGTTACCTCTGACTGTTGTCTGGCGTTGTTGTCGGGGCTCATCAGATTGCCCAGCAAGAGGTAGAAATGCTGTTGCTCCGCCATTACAGCGATATCCAGAAAGAGATCAGCCGAGAGGGAATGCGAAAAGGTGAGCCGGCAGACGTTGCGACCCCTCGCACCGGACTCAATCCCAACAGATTCTGATTGGTCTGTATTATCCGCTGAGCTATGCGTGCATTGGTAGAATCTACGGTAGACTAACGTATCTAATTGGACACAAAGGTTACAAGTACACCATTGGATGAACTAGATGTGGACAACTAAAGGTGTCGTTCCTATTGGATCGTGGAAAACTATTAATGAGAGGTTATTGGTGAGTTTTGCGGGGCGCCGGCGCGTAAAGTGAACAGTCTCTGGCAATGATGTCATAACAAAATATTGCGAAAGCGCGGGAATTTAGAAGCGTGCTTAAAGGCGTGACAATGTAATTACATTACATTTAGTCATTTAGCAGACGCTCTTATCCAGAGCGACTTACAGTAAGTACAGGGACATTCCCCCCGAGGCAAGTAGGGCGAAGTGCCTTGCCCAAGGACACAACGTCATTTGGCACAGCGGGGAATCGATCCGGCAACCTTCTGATTACTAGCCCAACTCCCTCACCGCTCAGCCATCTGACTCCCTAATTAAAAATATGTAATTTGCTCTGTAAATTATTTAATCGGAAATGAAATCATTTGCATTTAATTTCAGACTAGCCAAATCAAGTCAAGTCAGTTTATTTATAAAGCATATTTAAAAACACCCACGTGCTGTACAAAGTTATCAAATAAGGCAAACAACAATAAATAGAAACAACAAACAAAACAATTTAGCACGAGTGATCCTCACCTGACTCTAAAGCCAAATAATAAAAATACGTGACTTGAATGTCTCGGTGATGGGGGATGACCTGAAAAAAATGGGCAGCCATTCCACAGACTAGGGGCCACAACTGAAAAGGCACGATCATCTTTTGTTTTCATCCGAGTCGGTGGAATGGCTTGAAGGAACTGGTTCGATGATCTAAGGAGCCTGGAAGTGTGATACAACATAAGGATATTTGAAATATACAATGGAGCCAATCCGTAAAGCTTTATAAACAAGTAACAACACATTGACAACACCTTGTAATTCAGACTAGTTTAAGAAAATTAAAACCTGCCTCAATTTGATGGCTGACAATATACAGTGCACGTTTCTTTTTATTATAAAATTCATGAACATACCATACAATATCATAATTATTGACGTATACAAACAAAAAACACGCTGTTTTCTCAAGTTGAGTCAAATAAAGAAATTATGAAGGTATAAAGCTACAAAGAGTTGTTTTGTTTGTTGTTTCTATTTATTGTTATGAGAGTACACTTGAAATTATTAAAATGGACAGACACAAGTCTCAGCTCGCAAGATAACATAATTTCCTAATTTACAAAGCTGCGTTTTAGAATATTGATTGATGCAATATTCAGGCTATTTGGAGTATCAAGCCACATGTCCAAAATGGTTAATTTAAACTTAACCTACGTTAACCTTTTATTATTAATAAGCCTATTATAAGCATTGCACAGCAATTGACTTATCTTTATATTTGGCACAACATTACATTAAGACGTTATCATAACAACATTAATCGGTGACCGCATAGTACAACACAATGTTTTGGTATCTTTGTAATTGAAGCGTTTTTGTCTTTGATTTGTAGTCTAACTGCGTCTTTCACACATTGCGATATGCACTTTCATCATATTATTTATATAATTCAATCGAAGATTATCATGTTATCCTTATTTAACCTAACCGTAATACTTATGTTTGTACTCATTTTTTTCTGATAAAAAGAAAACCGACCACTGCTTCAAAAAAGAAGAACGACCACTGCTTCAATAAAATCCTTGCTGACATAAATTAATACTATAGGTCTACATCAGTACATACATGTGCTCATCTGTTAGGCCTATATAAATCCAGTGGTTTTTAATGAGACGCTGCTCATGAATGAACTTAGTGTTTGCAGTAGAATCATCATATAGATGATGGATTGACAAGTGCATCTTAAACAAATACATTTTTAGACATCAATTTGTAATAAATCAGTACAAAAACAAAATGTCTTTCTTTGTGCGACTAATAATACAATTTCCTAAATATAGGCATTCATATCATATCTTGACAGATATTTTTTTACACACATTTCTGACCAGCTAGATCTATAGGCAGGGGTCTCCAACCCTGTTCCTGGAGAGCTACCACCCACACTGTTTTCACTTCAACCTCAATTTAGCACACCTGATTCCACTTATTAGCTGGATGATGAGCTGAATGAGGATATATTATTTGCAGTTGAATTGAAAGTGTACAGGATGGTAGCTCCCCAGGACCCGAGTTGGAGACCCCTGATCGTGTGCTTGAGAAGAAAACAGCATAAGGTATACAGGCACAGTGCGTGTTCCTCCTCGTAGTGTTGCCAAATACAGGAAGTCATGTATCTGGGATCTGTGGCAGCTGCTCAGAGATGGGTGGGGAGTCTCTACTGAGGGAGTCTGAATCCTTAATGTTGGTCTCTCCATCTGTTTTGGAGCATCTCTTGGATACCAATTTATAAAGACCAGCCAGAAAGAATACCACTGCGATTACTGTAAAGTAGCCGGCATAGACAAGGAACTGTGTGGAAGAAAAAGGGGAGATTTTTTTTATTTTTTATAAAACATTGATTCTTCTTCAACTCCATTACATTTCTAAAGTTATATAGCTCTTCCACGGCCATCCATTAACCATTAAAATTACCTGCGTAAAAACATCTAGGCCCAGCCCAGCAGTATCCACCACCACCAGAGTCAGCAGCGTCTGGAGTAGTAGAGCAATGAAGGTGTTTACTCCAAACACAAGGGCGTATCTCTGCATACTCAGATTGACAGCAATTTGGTACCTGTTGGGACGGAATGGGACATTTTCTCGGAGTAAAAGGTACGACTGACAAAGACCTTTTTGGGTTGCAACATAAAAAAAATAGATAGCACGTTCCAATGTGCAGGTGTTCCATCTTACATATTTGACAATTTATTTTAATATATTCCACAACCAGTCACGTTCAATATTCCAGTTTCACTTTTGTGATGTAAAAGTAATACCGGCTCTGTATTGCCCTCTGGTGGAGGTACATGAAGTTCATTGCTATCAATCTCCTAAACCCAGTTTGCACACTTCAACTGTCACACATCCAAACAGGTTTCAGAAGGCATCAACCACTGAGACTGAAAGCCACCAGAAGATTCAACATGTTGAATCGTCCGCAGACAAAGCAATTCAAAGCCTGATCTCGCCCAATCACATTCGCCCACGAGACACCTGAAGATTCCCTGCGCTTCCTCAAAGAACTGTTTCTCGAATGGGAAGTTCTGAAGCCCGGCCATTACTCACGTGGCGATGGTGATGAGCAGCATGTAGGTAGCTCTGAAGACAATGTAGGAGATGTAGCACACCCAGATGTTCCTGACGGTATCCATGACGTACATTGCCACGGCCATCACAACAGAGAAGATGCAGAGAGATAGCTCCCCCCACACCGCCCAGGAGATCTTCACAAAGCCCACCCCGAAGGCCGCCGAGGCACCTGTGGAAGGAGAGCCCAGCAACACTCAGCGTCCTATTTTTATGTGAATGTCAATTCATTCTTTTTCACAGACCATAGAAACACTGGAAACATGTCAACTGGGCCTTACCCAACAAGGTGGAGACCGTCTCAACATATCCATTGTAGATCTCAAACTCCTGGGATGGCAGCACCTTCTCCCACAGGGCCTGGGCATAGTTGATGACCTGGAAGTAGCCACATGTAGCTAGCGCCCACCAAACCGACCACGCCAGGAGGGTTGGGCAAGAGTAGCATTGCAGGAAGTCCTTCCATAGAATTCTCAACACATCCACAAGGCTGTTGCTCGAATCATCGCTAGTCTTTGTGACCTGGGTAAAGACATTGTTACACATGACTAAATAGGCAGTTCGCTTGATGTAACTGGTTGTACAACTGTTGAGAGATATTAGGGCATTCACAAGCCAGTTTTGCAAGTGCTCCGGTGTCACCACTGGTGTGTGTCAATCTGACTGACACACACTTTCAGACAGAGGCGAGTAGGGAGGAAGCTAACACTGAGAGGAACAGGCAAAAGTAAAAGTAGAAAACCATTCCAAATCATTCCTATGATTACCCAGAACAAAATCTGCATTTTTTTTTTTTTTTACTTGAGACAGGCTCTATTAAAAAGAGATTAAATCTCAGCTGACGGCATTGGTGTCATGGCTTAGTTTGGTCTATTTGTGTGTGTGTGTGTGTGTGTGTGTGTGTGTGTGTGTGTGTGTGTGTGTGTGTGTGTGGAAGGGAGAGGGAAAGCAGTGAGAAACTGAACATGCCTAATCTGAAACACACTATTTAATCTCAACAGGAGACTTACCATGACAACATCATTCATTTTAAGAGGTACTCTCTCTGTGTCTTCTGCTTTATCAAGGTGCTTCTGGCCATCAAGGTGTCCTGATTTCACCCTCTCCTTAGCTCCAGAGTTGAGATGAAAAAACAAGCTTTTACTGGGCATGGGCAGAAACCACGGAGCTATAAAAGCAAGTACGGATGACACCAGTGTGATGACACAGAGGTAGAGGAGGGCGACCTGACCCACGGACACCAGGATCTGGCCGGCCAAGGAGCCAGCTGCAGAGCCCAACAAGGTGATGCTTCGACAATAGCCCGTCACTCTCTGGTACTGAGCAGGCTCAACCACACTGTAGATATACGCGTAGTAGGCAACGTCGGTGGCAGTGGCCAGGCCAAAGAAGAACTCCAGGAGCTGCATGGCCATCACACCCTGGGCCTTTAAAAGTATAGCATAGGTCACCACAAAGCTGGTCGCCTGGAGAATCAGTACAGGCTTGTAGCAGAGGTAGTCCGTGGCCAGGAAGACGGGGAAGAGGAGGACGAGATAGGAGTACGTCCATATTGGGTAGATCTCATTTACAACCTGCAGGAATGAAAGAGCACTTTATTACAGATTACCATTCCATTTGTTCTCTTCATATACTGCAATTTGCTGTGTGAACATAGAGAACACTGCAAATGTCATTGTCAGTCCACAGGAAACTGTATACTACTAAGGAAATCAAATGACTGGGAAAAGACATTTCGGAAACAATAGCCATACAAAATGTGAAATCAATTATTTTCGGATTACGGTAATCTTCTAGAATTTAAAACCACATGAGCTGTCCTTGTGATTTGTCCACTGCAAATCAAATAGCTACTAGTTTAATACAATGCAAAGTAACAAAGTAAAGCAGAGGGAACACGTTTAAACAACAAAACAATTGTGCCTTACTTGTGTAATACTATCTTTATGTTAGTTTACTAATGCTAGCTGGCAATGATATACAGTCTGTAGACGACTGCAGCTATCCGAGTTAGCTAGCCAGTGATATGGGTCAACTTCATACGACGATTTTGTGTAACGTAAATAGAGAACTTCTTGACCAGCTAACGCTAGCTCATTTGGTTGTAATTTTCATCGTAGGACTGTACACTGAATGGCTGATGGCTTTGCATCCTTACAGTAGTTACTTACCTCTGTTTCAGTAAGGTTTTTGTCAGGTCCCATCAAAAATGCAGTCAGAAAAGGTTCGGAGGGTCTAAGATTGCTAAAGAACCCATAAACACACAGCGAAATTGTGGGATATAATTGGGAAATTTCCATTTCATTTGTAATATGACCTCCAGAGCACAGGGCTCTGTACACTACGCAAGCCGACAGAGATATCTACAACAGCGAATGAGAAGCGTGTTTACTGTCGCTCAAAAATGACGACTTGGTCATTGACCTATCAAATTAAAGGAACAAGGGGGTGCGTCCAAATGCAAAAAACACGGACCAGAGCCATTGGCTGTGATCCGAACTAGTCATACCTCCTGTGACAAAGATCAGGTGGAGTATGAATGCTATGATGAAAGATTCTAGAATTATGTCAATATAAGAGTTGATGGAGTAACCTTAATGATTCACAAACTGTAACGCTATGACTTTTACTTGAGCAAAGTGGATTCAATGTGGTATGCCGAAACCAGTTGTTTTCACCACATAATAATAATTCAAATAGTTTACTAAAAGTCAGACTTGCAAGAAGGTCGGACTTATGATAAAAATGTATTTTTTCTCTTCCCAAAAACTTGGAAGGGGAAAAATGGGTTTCCATATTGTGGACATAATATGGCAAAGCAAAAGATCCAGTGATGGGAGAAAACTTTATTGATAAATGTACATTACTTTAAAATGTTGAATATTCTGAGTGTTTTAACACTGAGCAGTTGCATAAGGAGACATATGATCAATAGATGAAAACAGAGGGTCACCTGTCCAGCTGAAAAAGAAAGCAGTTAGTACAGTTATGCAAGTCAGCATCAATGAGTGAGTCAACACCATGCTGTTACTGAGATGAGTGTAGTTACCATTTACTGTGCACAGTCTAAAAAATGAAAGAAAATTACATGTTAAGAGAACAGTCTTGTCTGAAAAATCTTCCTTTCTGAGTTCAACTCCTTGTAAAACTCTACACACTGAACATTCAGGTAGAGGATACTAAATAAATGCTCACAGACAGGATGATACAATCATTGGAAACCATCTCTTGAGAACAAAACTGTAGAATAGAGGGTGAAAAAAGTTCCTCTATATCACAACAGATGAAAATGAGGAACCCAAAGTAGGGTGGAAAAAACCTTGCAAAATCAAGAAAAACACAGAAACGACACCCACCCCAACGACAGAAAACAACCACGGTCTTTGGCCCAATAGACCATGTATACATTCAAGAACAAAGCCTTAAGACAAACTGGCATAGGTCTGAATCAATTTATGGTCCAAACGTGACTCCAGCAGTACTGTACATCACACTGTTAAAAGCTATGCTGTGGAAAGGGCAGGGGAAATAAGATGTATCAATTTGGGATGATGGTTTTTGGTAAGCATTTCAAAGGCTATTGACGAGAAGATGTGCATATAATATTTTTCCTCAGATACACGTAGCCAATTAAACATGGGTGGCATTACATGTTCAGACACGGCCTACGTGTAGACATATGCACCGATTAGGGGGGTAGGAGTGGACAACCTTTGAATACGGTTAACGTGATCATCTTCCAGACGAAAACACTGCAAGATTGATCACCACAAAAGCTATTATCATCGGGACTACATTGACAAACAAGTGTACACAACTATCCACCAGCCAACCGTTGATCCTATCCCCATGCAATTGTCTCACAGAACCCACAACATTCTAATAAGTCATTTCAAAAGACAGTCTGCATACACCTCAAGTGTTGCTTGACCATAATAGAATTTCATCTTGTTTCATTCTTAATACCATTCTCAATATTCTTTGATAATTGCTGGAGTACATCTCTCTGGACCAGGCTACATGGTGAAGTGCCTTGTGTAGTCGTATTCTATTGTGGGAATGACCGCTTGGACAAATTTCAAAAAAATCAAAAGATACCTGGAATTCAAAGTTAAGGAAAAAACGAGGACAAATTCCTAACTCAAAGTTGTCACGTCATTGTCGACACCTATCCCTTGCCAGATGGTGATGTTTGGCGACGGAAAAATACCACCACAACACCAAATGAGATTGACTGAAAGGATACATATGCACTCCCAGTTCACCGCCTCCTTCTGCCACCGTCTCTATGATTTTTTTCATCACTTCAGCATGTCTGGGGAAAAAAATGGAATAGAAAGTTACGACAAAATTCTTACTTTCTCAGTAAGTAACTGAGAAACAGCAGACTTCATATGGTTTTGAGGAGCACGTGTCCCTGCTCGCCCTGTCCCTCCCTCTCACCTGCAGGGGTGGACAGAGCACATGGCTGGAGGAGGCAGGTTGGGGTGGTTCTCTATGGTGACAGTCTTCTTCACATGGTCCTGGCTAATGTCTTCATACATTTGATCTACGGTCAAGGGTTGTCTGTCCTGGACAGCACGATAGGAGTATTTGTGAGTCAATAACCAAATGAAGCACAATATGATATATTATATGATATATATATATATACACACGTTGTGTAGTCCTATATAGGAGATGTTGAAGTACCTCGTCATATCCAAAGAGCCACAGTCTAGGGGTCTGGTAATATTTGTCGTATGTGATGTAGAGATCATAGGTTCGAGTCTGGAGAATGTCTTCATTTCCAGTGTCAGTTTTTGATTTTGTCTCCACAATTTTACTTGTGTCCAGGGTTGCCTGAGGAAAAGACAAAGGGATTTTTTTTATTTATTAACAATGTTTAGCCATATTAGAGCAAAACCTTTCAGAACACCCAACTTAAAATCCACCAGGCATAAGGGGATTTCTAGTGAGGAAGTTCTATATCTACAACATTTTACCTCATCTTCCAAAAGACCACTTTCTTCATACTCTGAAAGAAAAGTACACAATATACTTTTATACAGAAACAGACACCTTGAATATTTTTGTGGTAGTAAATCATACACATTCGAGAACAACACTTCCCTAAGAAGAAATGGCTGCCATACCTTCCATATCTGCTGTTTCACCATCTTCTTCATCATCCTCATCATCACCTCCATTCCCGCAAGCACCAGATTTCACATTCATGTTCATGTTGTCCTTAAGAACAAAGAGGGGCAATATTCATAAAATAACTGCCATAACATTTGCCATGTCTGAATCAAACTAAGTTCATGATGACAGCTGATAAACCTACCTTGTTATCCAATGTTATCTCTCGCACAGCTTCCACTACTCCTGTTACCCCTAGGGGAAATTTGACACCCAAAGTAATGCGATCTCACAGTAGAGCCATATTTCACATGAAAGCATTGGCAAAGATAATACAGGAAAGTGAACGAAAAGAATAAACCCAAACTTGGAAAGCTGAAAAGCTAGCCAACCTGAGTTATGGTAGGTGTCCACCCAGCCTCCATCTCCATCGTCCTCCTCTATGATGGCCTCGAGCTCATCGGAATATTCCATCTGTTTACAACGCTTGTAGCAGGGAACTGCAGGGATGTAGAGATTTGAAGATAAGAAATTGTATTTTCTTTGGATATGGATACCAAGTTTTAAGCTGTGCCTCACCTACCATTGCGAGTTAACAGGAATTGCTTGTCCGGGGGCAGGTATGGTTTCACCTTGGTCTCTTCTCCTGATGCCCTACATAAAATAGATATGATGTGACAAGGTCACAAGGACATACAGCTTACAGGATACTATAGTTAAAGCACACATTTGGGGGGGATTTGGAACATTATAGATGCTGTAAAATATGTGAGGCAGCATGGAGTGGCCTTGCAGACATACACTCACCATTTCCATGTAGGACAGTGGTGAACAAGGTGATCGCCTGCAGCTACAAACTAGTGGGATCGAGGATGGAAAGACTTGTTCTTAGAATTCGTAATGGAAATGATCTAATTACACCACAACAGAGTTTGGAAGGTGTTATAGAAATTCAATATGTTGTTGGATTACACATGTAAACCAAGCTAGCTTGGTTAGTGTGGTAAATAACTTTTTATAATAACCTCTTCTGGTGTGATGACTCCAGTCTCTTTAAATTTGGATTCCTACAAAACAAAAACATTCAAAAATAACAATAAGGTTTGATGTTATTACAGCTTGACTGAAGAGGAGTTTGACCGGATACACATTTACACTTTATGTCTCAGAAACGTGGCGTAATGTGACAGAGTGGAATAATTATCAGAGAGACTAGACATTCCATTCTCAATTACTAAACAGCCGAAAGGAACACATCACTAGCTTTGCTTTTCAGTAAGATTTTGTAACAATAAGGTATAGTAACATCAGAGTCCACTCAATAAGTCAACATGGTCAAGATGGTGCTAACCTAGTTCTACCATTACAATTTTGGAACAATATACCATTCTTCCCCCATACATTACCTTTTGTCAAAGTCGTGTAACTACCGCAACCGAACTACAACTGACTGACAAACACACTTTAGAGCTATTATTACACTATAGCTGGTCTCCAGCACGGATCGTCGACGTCTAGCTAAATGGCAAGTACTGTAGAATGACAATGTGTGTGCTCGGTACTGTAGCTCTGTCTATGTACTGGTAGCCTAGCTAGCTTACCTTCAGAACTGGAGTTAGAAACTCGGCCACACCAAGGGCCGTGCCTTTCACAGAATTTATGACGTTCTGCATGTTTTATCAGAGACCTCTCCTGACAACGATACGCCGAGCGGTGTTTAAGATCCAAACGTGTTTGTCTGAATCAGGCAGGGATTGTTGACTGCATTTGACAGCAACTGATCACATGACTTGTGTTTCAAGCCCTTCCGTTGTCAAGTTCTCGCGAGGACTGTTAAGAAGGTTGCCAGTTTCTTTTTAATCACACCTAAAAGATAGGTCAGCAATTACATTTGTATTTAAATTAACTTTAAAATAAGATTCTCTTGTAAATTCGAGTTTCCTGAATATTGGTCGGTTTATATAAACAAAAAATGCAAAAAGAAAGCCAGATATTACAAAATCCTCACAAAATCCTGACGGCTTCTACCATCTGATAAAAAGTTAACTTTTTTTTTCAAGAATGTTGAATGAATGATCAATAAAGATAATACACAATCAATGAAGATAATGAATGACCAATAAAGGGAGGAATTTCAGGACAAAAACAGATTTAGACATTTTTAACTTTTAATTGTTAAAAGGAAAACATAAAAAGACCAACATGACAAAAGCAAAAAGAAATAATAATAAACAAAATTAAATCTATGTAACAGCACTTTTGATCAAATAACAAAGGCAAGCAATGCTGTACAGATACAACCAATGGAAAATCATCTCAGAAAATCATCTATTTTTAAAGTAACGTGCATTTCACATCTTTAGTAACCATATCCTCGATGGTGGTACCCATCTTGATCCCTGTCATGGTGATCATACTCATCCTCAGGGCAGCGCATTCCCAGAGACTGCTGAATGGCCATTTCCTGTCGGCGAAGTTGCATGGAGTCCACCAAGTCATACATGATAGACATGGACCACATTGGAGAAGGATACCAGGACTTCACGTTGCCGTCCTTCCCAACCAGGAGCATTGAGAAGTACTCAGGACTGATCTGGAAGTAGTTCCTGACATCCTTAACCAGCGAGGCAGAGAGGTCCTGCCGTTCAACTGTAGCGCTTCCTGTGGGGGCCAGACAGAAGAAGGATTAGAGGCTAGTTCATCTGGTTCATTTAATTGATTTAACTGAGTATTCATTGTACTCTTTATACATGAAAAACAATCAGATTCAAAACACAACTGAAACTATAAAAGGGCTTATGAGGAAAGGTAACTCTTGCCATTGATAGGATAGAGCTCCAAGACTCCGCCCATGTCGTCAATGTTCTTCCCAACCAGTTTCAGCACAGACATGTGACGCAAGCCTAAGAGAGGAGTCCAGCGTAAACGTCATTACAAATGATTGCACCCACTCAATATTTCCACAGAATGAGAAATACAAATAGATTTTCTAATCAAAACACAAAAGTTGTGAAGGACAATTTTGAGTGAGGAACAGAAGGGTTTAACTTGCAGTGGCCTCTTAAAATGAACCCTTCTGTTCCTCACTCAAAACTTTCCTTCTCTAGTTTTTTTGGAAAGGAAAGAAAAAGGTGGGTTTAAAATATTTAAAAAACGATTTTTAAATCTATAAAGTGGGATTTGTAGAATGAATCTCCAGTGTAGTTTTAGTGTAGCTTTAACATTAGATAGGTGGCCAATAGCCTAAATAGAATACCTATTGACATTTTCAGAAAACTGATAGAAAAATCAAAGAATTGAATGTTCTGTATTGGACCAGTAATCTTGATACTAATCTAGATAGATTTGATACTAAGGTTGAACTGCCTTGCTGAACTTACTCTCCTTAATAGGAGAAACACTGAGCTTTACAATGTGGAATGTGCCTTTCTTATAATGTGAATGTTTTCTATTTTAGGTCTTTTATCCTAATACCATCCCATGAAAAACTCAGATTCTAATTACAAAGATGTCACATTTGTTACACTTTTAATCAGTGTAAAAGTAACAGAAATGGTTGAAAGCATGTTACTTCTACAACATTCTCAAACCCAAATACTAAACATTCTGTTATGTCTCCAGAGACCTCTATCTTAGCCAAGTCTTGAAGTGGTCTGCCTCCTTGCTGCAAGCATGTTTCAATTATGTTGTTTTTCAACCTCTGTCCTGCTGTCAAATACTGACTAGAGCAATACTATATGTACCTCCACATATCTATGGATGCAATAAGGTTATAAGGTTGATTATTATTCAATATAATTGCATTATTTCTTTAGTTCATTCAGTCATTAATATATATTAATACTTTCCAAAGTAGGGTTCTTAGACAAAAGCTACTCATGGTGTTTCCACGGCACATCTGCAATTGTGTGTGACATTGCGTAGACAAACACTTAAGGGGCCCCGTCAATTCATCATAAAACGTCTAATGGAGCGTTCAGGCTTGAGACAACATGGTGAGCTCACCCAGATTGCAGGCCTGACTGGTCAGGGTGTAGAGCTGCTGCTGATAGGCCCAGTCGTCAACCTCAGGAGCTGACATCACAAATAGCCTCCGCCTCCAGCGGAACCTACGACACAGAACAGAGCAAAGAGGAAGAGTAAAATAATTCATTAGATAAGAGATTGAGGCAAAGGGATCACTGGGGAGAGATCGAAGCACTACAAGAGATAGAAACACTAAGAAAATGTGTTTCAGTGATGAGCAGATAAACAATTCCTGGAACTCAGGCCAAACTATGTGTTTTGTGCAATGCAGAAATATGTCTGTTTACATTCTCATAAATTCTATTGCCCAAAACTACAAATGTCACCCTTCACTAGGAGCCTACAACAGAGAACTTTCAAGGTTTGAACTAAAGAGAATTGAGTGATGTATTGTATTTGATAATAGCAAATACAATTGAGCATTAAAACCACCATTTTGATATGAATAAACAGAATGGCCAGTACCTGGAAAGGAAGTTCTCTAAGGATCTAGATTTGTCTTCACTCTTGCAGATCAAACCTTGCTTTTTCTGTTGCTCCATTTCCTTGATCCGTGAAGAGAACGTGTCTATGTAGTCAAACACAGCTTTCATGGCAATGGGCACTTCATATTCTTGCTGTAAGAGAACAATTACATCAAACTTATTGTGTGATGTGTTGATGGCAGAGTGAAAGGTGTACTGTAGCGCGGTAAAGAGTGGTGGTCAGTATCTGCTATCACTAACCTTGACTTTCATATCAAAGTCAGTCAGCACCATGTAATAGTCGTTAAATGTCATTCCCAGTTCCTTCCTCAGTGTTTTGATAAGTGGCTGGCTTGTAAGGTCATCTCTTGGTACACCCTTCAAAGGTTGATCTTGCTCTGTAACCACATAGTTTCAACAGATGCTGTCTTATTATACTATTGTGTCTAAAGTCATATACTTATTCAGTTTCACTATTTGGTATACATCTTGATTTCTTAACACACATTGAATTCTATGTGTATTGATGAGCTTATTTACCCAATTGATAGTGATCTATTTTCATGGTGCCATTGTTCCAAGTGCCATAAATGATGATGATAGAGATTTTTCTTATGGCCATCTCACACACTTGCTCCAGATACTCATCTCTCTGTTGAGTGTACATGCGATTGTCTTCACTGGGAGCAGTGATGACCTGGAGAAGGAGCGGATCATTTCACATAACTGTCAGGCCTGGACTTAAAATCAGTACTTACAGGAAAATACCCCCCCCCCTCCCCGCACATTCTCACCCCCAGGAAAGCATTTTGTTGGCTTCAGTTATGTGCTTGAGAACATTAGTCACAAGGGCAGTGTGTTTATCATACTTCCTTGAAAGTATACAACATCGACAAATAATAAACAATAACTTTGTTACAGCCTATTTTCAGAGTATTGTGATTGTTTCCATGTAAACGTAGCTCTCAGTCTTAACATTTATGTCAGTCGATGACGTCATACTCACAAGTAGTCGTCTCCTCCTTTCAAAGGAACTGAGGAAGGAAGCTAACGGCTCCATGGCACTTGCTTGTTTGGCAGCCAGCTTATCACCACTCGCTTTCTCCTGGAACAGAGCACCTTTCTTCCCAGGCTTTCTGCCACGGACGTTGCCCTCCTCCTCTTTGGCAATTTTGACCCTCTGCTTGTCTGCTTTCTTTTTGACTGCTTTATCTGTCTTTTTCTTCCTCTCTGGACTGTCGAGCCCAAGATGAACCTTCTTGAAGGCAGAAACACTGGGCTCGCTAGCCAGATCCCCTTTATCTTCACGGGTGAGTTGAGTTGCACGGGTGCCAGCATGCTGGCCGTCCTTGGGATCTGTGGTTTCTCCATGTTGGTTTTGCTTATCTTTAATGGACTCTGTGAAGTCATGAGGCTCAGTAAAGGGATGGGACGTTGGTTTGACAGTCAGCCGGTTTCGGATCATTTTGCTGTTGACGGAGGGGACGTAGGGGGATTCACCCATGGAAGGAGGAGCCAGGTTCCCTTGAAGTGTCGTTCTAGGATAAGAGGTAGTGTGCATGGTGGTGGTGGGGTTGGTGGTGGATGGAGTTAAAGACAGCGTGCCAGCTGCAGTTGTTCTCGCCGTGGTTGTGGTTCTCGCTGTGGTTGTTGTCCGTTTTGTGGTTGTAGTAGGTATTGCGGTTGTGGCAGGTTTTGTGGTTGTAGTAGGTTTTGTGGTTGTAGTAGGTTTTGCAGCTGTGGTAGGTTTTGCGGTTGTAGTAGGTTTTGCGTTTGTAGTAGGTTTTGCGGTTGTAGTAGGTTTCATGAAAGTGGTTTGTATTTTCATAATTGCTTTTGTCCTGTTGCTCATGGTAGCTATCAAATCCTTGGCATTTTGTCCCTTAGCTGGTCTCTCCCCTCCTCTCCTCCCCGGGACCCTCTGCACTGTCATAATCTCTCTAGGATTAGATCCTGTCACCACCGTCCCTTCAGACTCAATCACTTGACCCTCCACACCAGCCATTTTACACCTCTGCACAAAGCCCTTCTGCCTGGCCTTCTCCAGCTTACGCATGGGGGTCTGGTCGATCACCTCATACATCGCTTCCATCCTGACAGGGTACGGGTACCTCTCCTCTACAAGGAGGTTTTTCTTGAGGAGAACCATGCCAAACTTTCCATTCTCCAGTTTCAGGAAGTTCATCAGCCTGGGGATGAGGACTGAGTCCAGGGGTTGCTCCAAGACCTCCCCCCGGCTGGTGATGCGACTTACCCTCCCACCCTTCTCGCCCTCTTGGTGGAACATGACAATCTGCTGCATGTGGCGCTCTGCCATCTCACAGCGGACGTCAGGCTTGAGCAGGCTCATCATCAGGCGGTAGTAACCATCTGAGTCATGGGGGGCAGAAATGACAAGGACACGGTTCTTCCCTGCAAAGCTTGCCAGGACATTGAGGGAGCCAAGGGAACCAGTGGAAGTTCTGGTTGGCAAGTCAGGCTTACTGGTTTCCTCCAATGGACTAGAGAGGCTTGTTTCAGTCTTTGGTGTGTTTATTTTTCTACTTGGTATCAGCTTTCTGACCCCTCCTGCTCCTCGTCGTGTAGAGTTGGCTCTCTGTTCTCCCTGAATTTTCTCTTCATAGCCTGTCAGAGGAGATATCTTTATACTGCCGCTGGTAGAGGCAAGTAGGCCATCAGCACCATTTGCCACAATGTGTTTTGAGGTCTGTTGTTTGGTAAAGGTCACCCCCTGGAGGGGCGTTCGGCTAAGCATTCTTCTGTGGACTCTTCTTTCATTAGCTCCTGCTTTCCATACCAACAAAATCAACAGAAGGCTCAAATGTAGTGTCCACTTCATTTTTGCAGTGTCAACAAAAGCACAAGGTGACAGTTCAAAATGGAAGAGCAATGTCTGTTGTATGCCTGTTATTAAAACGTCCTACCCTTCCATGTGTCTGCCTCATCAGTCAATGGATGCTGCAGCAAATGTCTGATGACATCACAACAGTAAACAAAATAGGCAAGACGTTTATGAAGAAAATCGTGGAATTATATTTCACAGTCGGCTATTATGCAATGGAAGGCACTTGGGAAATACAACAATATGCCAAGACAACGTATTCATCGAAAAAAACTGGATCCTCATAAAACTTTACTTGATAAGAGATTTGGCTCGCACAAGGTTGTATTCCTGGTGCCGTGGTTCCAACTGGACTTATGATAAAGTTTGACTTTTTTCCACTGAAAACTCGCTCCGACGACTGAAGTTACAGAATACCATAAAGACACATTCCACTAAAGCAACGACTTTGGAAAAAAACTGATTTTTCTGGCAGTAGTACGTCTGCAAGAGGGATCTGCCTCCCCCACCAGCTTCGAGTTACCCAAGAAAATGCTATGCGACCACAGCCTCTACCGACGCTCTCCACCCACTGTACTAGAACCGTTGAATAGCACCAACTGAAGTCGGAGAAAGAAAGTAGCGATTGAGTAGTGGATCTCACAGTAAGGTTCGACACCGCCCACTGTTGAATAGATAGACATTCTGTGGTATAAATACACAAATCTCCACTAAAAAACTATCGGCTGACCAATTTGGTTTCAGTAGACCCTCGATTTAAATAAAAAATGTTATTGAATGTGATTGCATTGGTTGTTACTTAAATATGAATAATAAGTAGGAGCCTACAATACAATTGCCATTACTATATTGTTGCTATATCAATGATAAACTGAGAACACACAAGGCAAAAGCATCGGTATGTGTATGAAATTAATAAGAAGCCATTTACATACAGTAGATAGGTGGATATTTAGAGGTTGAACAGAAAGAGGTTTAACAGAGGATATGGTAACGCCATCTACTGACGGGGTATTGTATTTCCAATACATTTGTAATGACAGCTCATTCAATTAAAGGATTGAATCACTTCTCAATTCTGATATTGCAAACTGTTCTTGGAATAACAAGAGCAATACATAAGGTTTGTTTCGGAGAACACAACTATACCTTTTTTAATGAGTGCATACATATTCAGATCTTCACTTTGCTAAAGAGACTCAGAACACCTTAATTGCTTGTGGCTGTATGTAACGAGAATGAGCATGCGTCAATAAGCCTCTTATCCTAATGCACTTGCTGCTGAGCAAACACCCACATTGGACAGAGACTGAATAAGGAACATGCACGGACTTTATGTCAAGAGGAGGAAAATTGGAGACAGTTGCTATGCAATGGAGAATATGTAGATTAAGTCTTCTTTTAGTGCTTTCAGACTTGACCCGAGACATAGAAATAGAGTCAGAATGATGCGTGGGGACGTGGTTGGTGTCTGGGAAGTGGCACTAAGTGATGGTGTTTACAGGATTGAGTTTGCTCATGGCACAACGACAGGAAAGCGGGTTGTTCTTATTAATGGAGAGGTAGGCCCTGATGTGCGTCTCTTCAGTAACATGTCACTCACGTGTTGTACACATTGCAAATAAACATGAGAACAGACTTTCTGTTCTGCTCTTTCAACAGGAGGTGGTGAAAAAAGATTGGATGTTCAAGCTTGTCGGAAAGGAAACCTTCACCGTTGGAAGCTTCGACACCAGAGCAACTATACACATTGAGGCTCTTACTGGATTTTCCTATGAGTACTCCTTGGAGATTGATGGTAAAAGTTTAGAGAAGTTCATAGACGACAGATCCAAAATCACCAAGACGTGGGTACTGCAAGTGGATGGTGCTGACTGCAGGGTTGTGCTCGGTAAGCCACAACAAACTGATTATAGTCCAACTGCCTCTCATTCCTATGAAGAGGATGTCTTTACAACTTCACAAGATCATTATTTATTGAGTGTCTAATGTCTAAGACATGTTCTCAATGCTTGCAAGATCTATATACATCTTATAGGATTTACAGACAGGTTACCTTACCTGTTTGTACTGGTAACCTGTCATATGTGTTAGCGTTGTGTTCTTTTTTACTTTCACTGCCCTATATGTAAGGTTTATAGATAATATAAACCTATAAGGTTTATAGTAAATATCTAAAGTTAAACTGTGTTTCAGGTAGAAATAACAAGATTTGTATTTGTCAAATACATTTACTATATGAGACTGGTGTTGATGAATGCATCGTAATCAAACCACCGTAATCAAGTCCCAGTTTTCCCTGCATCCCAGAGTGTGCACAGGGGCTGGATTGGTCTACACTCAATCTGTGTTAAATAGCAGAAGGTCAGAGTGTGGGGGTGTGAAAGCACACAATACAGACAGATAAGTGGATAATTAACTAAAACATAGGAACTGCGTTCTGTGCTGAAGTGGCCTGCTGTGTGCAGTGGAACAGGTTAGTGCTGTACTTAGACCGGGCCATGTCATATAATCCTCTCCAGTCATAAAAATGCTAGCTATGTCTAATGCACTGCTGTTTCTGTCCCCAAATAAGGCCAACATCTATTGTAATCTATTCATTTGATTTTTCTCTTTGAACAGAAAAGGATACCATGGATATATGGTGCAATGGGCAGAAGATGGAAACCATGGTAAGACAGAAGACAGATTATGCTCATTATAGAGTTCAAGCAGCTTTGGTGTGTGAAAGATCCACAACTGGCATCTTTACCACAGGCCATTAACGTAAATCAGATTTATAAGTATGTTCATTCCAACTGCATATTGAAATGTGGTCTTTCTCATTTGACATTTTCAGGGAGAGTTTGTGGATGATGGCACAGAGACACACTTTGCGATAGGAGAGCATGAATGCTTCATTAAAGCTATTAGCAGTGGGAAGAAACGAGGAGGCATAGTTCACCATTTAATAGTCGATGGGGAAAAGGTTTCTGCGTACACATAGCTGATAAGGAGAAGCTTAATGGACATGTTAACGTTGTTATCTTTGTGAGGAAGGATATACTTACAGGTACATTGAAAGTACTTTCCATAATGGAGAGGAATATTGAAATATGAAAGAAATATAAATTCAGGCTATACCTTTTCACCAGTATTACCTGATTGCTGTATTTCACTTGTATAGTTTAACTGATATACTTCTCTAATACAAGAGTATGGATAATATCATATAAGATGGAGGACGTGTTTTATTAAATAATAATATAGAAATGCCAATAAACCAATAAAAAAGGATTACTCTGCAATTGAGTTTGCTGTATGTCGACATTTATTGCGCATGCCTTACGCAATGACTACCTTCGTGAGTTCAAAACCAATGGACGATTTCCAACAGGAAACGTTTGGGAATGACATACAGACGGGATGGATCTCTGCACAGGAGAAAGGGAAAATGCCTCTGTGTTTAAGGATAAGCGAACGCAATTTATAAATTAATAATTTGTCTTATCATTAAAATATTTCGGATTAAATAGACATTTTAGTCTGTAAGTAACTGTAGGGATTTTGCGAATTGTGGACTGTGGGGCTAGTTTTGCCTAGCTCCTGCACGCGAAACAAAACAACGAACGGGAGTCGGGACTGCGCAGAACGCACATCGAGCCACGATTTGTAACTATTTTAGCTGTTAGCGTGGATGTATGGTCTGCTGTTTTTTTTGCCATTTGTAAATAGCGACCTTATGGTTTAACTATCTTTTAAAATCACCTATTCTGATTATTGGTCTGTTATTTAAAGGCACTGGGACGTGGTCCGATAAATTCAGAGTTTTGTCCCTGGCTTGGCAGCCGCTAGCAAATCAGCTAGTAGCAGGAGGGCCTGTCTGGCACCGCGTAAACCTTGCCTGGGTTGTTTGATATGACTATTCATTGCTATTGCTGGCAGAGACACATACATGCCACTCTAACTAGCTGGTAATTTTTTTAATTTATTTTTTACATCTTTCCTCCGTAAAGGACGGAGTAAGGATATGGGGAAGCATTGCCCATCCAACAACTACTGTCACTCCTTCAGGATTTCAAGTCTGGAGAGCTCGGGTCGTTTTGTTGAAAACCGTGGGAACGTTAGCTAGCCAACTACAGTAGCTAAATGGACATACATGTTTTTTCTTCAGCTAGTAAAATAAAATGTTTCCTTTACTTGTTAATGACACCCTTCAAATCAAATTCAATAAATTATAGTTTCGGGACAAGAGGACTAAAAAGCGGCACTGTGCAATCCTGTGCAACCCCTGCTGAACACTCTTAGCTTGCTACTATTTTGGAAACTGAACCTGGAAAGTGACAGCAAACCAGCTGCAACATGAACTACCAGCAGCACCTTGCGAATTCGGCAGCGATTCGGTCCGAAATCCAGAGGTTCGAATCCGTCCACCCGAACATCTATTCCATTTATGAACTGCTGGAGCGCGTGGAGGAGCCCCTTCTACAAAATCAAATTCGGGAACATGTCATCGCCATTGAAGGTAAGCCAACATAAATGTTTGAACAAACACATTGCCTGTATGTTCTTTTTCTGGTAGAGGTCACCCCAAATGGATTTTCCAGCATGATACTGTATCTGTGCATATGTCAAGCAGAATGTTGATGCATAATGTTGCACAGTTTCATGTTGGTCAGTCAAGCAGTTTATCAATTTGACATTTGAACTACAAGTAGCATATAAGACGGACGGTGGCACTTGAATTAAATCCTTAGCTAACTTTGATTTGCATCCAATGATGATGCGATTGAAACACTGCTACCTTGCATTATTTTACTGGTTACATGTAGAGTTATTAGTGAGCTGAGTTTAATCTTTCGGTCACGCAGCTCGACAGATGTTGGGCTAAGCAATGGCAATCTGACTCGTTTTTCTCATAACCCCTGTGCTTTCATTTGGCTTGGTAACTGTGTCATATCATGACTCATGCTGCTTCACTGCAGCTCAGTGCTCAGAATGATCAGACATTTGACTATTACTCAAATCACCCGTTGGACAACAAAAATCTGCTAAAGCACACACTGTTGGCATAAGTAGGGGTTTTGGCTTCCTGGCTGCATACCTTCATTTGCAAGGGGGTTGGCGTGTGTAGGGATGGCTTGCCCATACCTAGTTGACCCACTTTCACTGGTCAAAGCATTAGCAAAGGCAAAAGAGAACCCTTTCACTGGCTGACCGGGGACTGTCAGGTAAGAGCAGATGAATGGCTTCTTCCTGCTCCCAGCTGTTGGACTCGTACCTTCTGGCCACCAAGGTGGTAGCCTGCCTGCTGAGACTTGTAGCTGGACATGTTGTGGCAGAGGAGCTGCTTAGATGAGAGGGGCCTGCCTTGTAAACAGGGGTCTGGTCTGGGCCAGGTTTAGCCTGCACCTGGTCCACAGATTTCTGTTTTGCCAATGCCGTTCGATTTCATCGGCTGGTTCTTTTACCAGCTTTAGTGGTGTCTCCACTCGCGTTGAAAAACAACTGATGTGTTATCAAGTTGCCTTTGAAAGGTACCGTTTATTTCCGCCTGTACAATAGTCGACCCAACGGCTCGTTTTTACATTTGAAGATGTTTTTGTGTTAATAGTTGTGAGTCATGACGTCAGCTCCGGCCATATGTTTCACTCGGCTGAACCTTTCAAACTCTTAATCTTCTACTTTCATGGCAAATGAGGCCCAATGAGATAGATTATCCAACACGTTCACTCCTATAAAGCAAACAGCATATTTGTATTTTATAGATGAGGTTGCGATTAAGCCTTTCCGTTTTAAAGGCACCTTGTGTGTCATCTCCCGACCTCTCTTTGGACAGATGGCAAATCGGCCCAGGAAACTGATCTGCCCCACCCCTTGCTCCCTAACCTAGGACAACTGTGTCTCTCAGTGGAATGACTGATATTTTGTGAGGGAGGGCTGCGGGTGTGTATGACAGAGAGAGAGAGAGAGAGAGAGAGAGTGCGTATGAGAGTGTTAGAAAAATAGAAAATAGATGGAACAGGAGGGAAGGGATGGGACAGGGATAGAGAGAGAGATGGAGGGGGGGGGCCAATAGCATTCCCGCAGTGCCTACCCCGATGGATGTCCCTTTCACAATAAGTGGAGAGACGCTTTTAAACCGTAGTTTGAGCCCTTACGTAACCACCCGCCTGACGTCGTGCGCTGGGGACGTGAAGCCTGTCCGTCTACAGATATCATCCTGATCTTTCTGCACCCTTTGTTCCTGGCTGATTCCCTCCTACCCTCCTGCTCCACAAGCTCCCCCACGCGCTGACTGCATCCGATGACCAACAAACAACATCTGTGGTGTGTGTGGTGACCCATGTTTTTACTACGCCCCCATGGTGGTTCTGGTTTTATCAAACGTTCTTGCGATTTAAAAAGTCACTTAGCTTATAGTCCCGCTTAGGTCAATAAGTTGAGAATCAAATGCCTTTATATACATAATTGTTTTAGCAATAGTATGATTCTGTGTAGACAATCAAGAAAGATGGGTTCTGTAGGCCAGCCTTTTCCCTCCTTTGGTTGCATTTAAGGCAGCACAATGGATACAATCATAAAGAGGTAAGACTCAGCTCAATGTCTGTATTGTTTGCCCCCATATTGATGTTCACAATTGATTTCTTTGATTGCGGTTCATGTTACACTAACTTTTGTACAGTCTAGTCTAGAGACCGGGTACGGCCCTGTAATCAGTAACAGATCCAATATTCAGGGGCTGGCCTCATTCATGCCACCATGCCTCTCTCTCTCATTCTGTGCGTCTGTATGTGTCAAAAGTGGTGTGAAATCAACCCCAGCCTCGCAGATTACGTGGCGGCGGGCCTTCCTGTGTCGTTAATGTGACTCTAATCGGTTGAAAGGGAGCTCAACGGCACATCTCCATCCTACGCCCGCACCCAAACAGGAAGGGGAAACAGGCCGCAAAATCCCTGGTCTGACCCTCCACCCAGACAAACCCCATAGGACAGACAGAGAGACAGAGAGGAGTGAACACGTGGAACAAGAAACGGTGAGATTTTCGAAACAGACGAACGAGACAAAGACGCAGGGAGGAGGCTGGATGAGCCAGCTCTATAAATCGGGAGATGATGTATGGGCGTGTGTCGGAGGAACCAATGACTGTGGCCTGCTGCGTGTGATGAACTGCCGCAGCGGCAGCACATGTGGAGCGCGAGCCGCAGCCTGCTGTTCATGGCTGAGCGACGAGGCTCAAGGTTGTTGCGCGCCCCCCCCCCCCCCGGCCCATCACGCCGCTGTCTCGCGCTCTCATTGGATGCTGCTGAGGTAGGGTCACCTATAAGCGACCGGGCTAAATATACCCCCGACCGACACACACGTACGCACGCCCGCCCCGGCAACGGCGTTCCGCCGTGCCCTCATCCTGTGTGTGGATGCAGAGAGAGATGGAGCCGTCGCGGGGTAAAAAAACACACCCCTCCCACCCCAACCTGCCTCCGGGGCCCCATTAGGGAGATGCGGTCATCAGCCATCCATGTGTTTGTTAGCTGCGCTCCGCTAAGGATGCGTCACGGAAACACGCATGTACGGAGCTTTCAGACACACGTGCACGGATTCCTCCCCGGCCCGGTCTTGGCCCACGGATCCCCAAGAGGAAGGTCGAGGTTTATCAGCAATCCCACCCCCCCGCCCCCCCACTGGTACAACTAAGATTCCACATTCTCGGCCTCTCTCCTCTGTCAATTCATTTTTTTTTTTTAATTTTTTTTTTTTTTTCTGCAGTGATTCTGTAACCCCCCCCCCGCTTTCCCCCTTTTCGGTCCAAATTGCATCTAGAGGTTGGCAATTGCCGGAGCTGGCGAGAACAGGCTCGTCTCTATCTCTTTCTATTTGATTAGAAGGCCCTGGAGAGGTGCCACTGTGGGGCTGGCTGAGCGGGGGCAGCAGGGGGGGGGGGGCATATGGGGGTCCATATGCTAAAGAGGCTCCGCTGTCTAGACCCAACAGAGGGATTAATGCGGGAGGATGACGATGGGTACAGTTGCATTACTGGGACCGCGGTGGGGGTGTTGGGTACAATGCAGATTAGCGGGGGACCCTGGCTGTCATCCAGGCCTGGACAGGAGGGTGCTTCGCTCAATGGCGCAGGTCTGAATGAAGTACACGCGGAGAAGGAGAGAGAGACAGGGAACATGGCAGAATGTTGTTGTTTCCCCCCCCCCCCCCCCAACGTGGACTACAGGTGAAAGGATAGGCTAGTCTTTGCCACCCTTGGAGTCAGAGGCCTGTGATGAAAGGGAGAGCGACTCCCAGCTGCCGGATGAAAGGGCCCTCTTTGGAGAACAGATCTTTGGATGTTTTTACGTTGAGTGCTCTCTGAGGGGGAAAGGAGGGGGTGTGAAAGAGAGAACATGTGGTCCAATAGGGGAGATAAACGGGCTCTTGTCACAATTCTCCGCTTAGGCAAATTAAAAAAAACACTGCACGTATTGTACCGACTGTATCACGTTCACTAGATATGAGTGTCCATAGGTTTTGCAAGAATCTGCTCTCCACAGGAAGTAGCCGACGGACAACACCACAGAATAAACTTCTCCAGATTTTTCTACTGATTGAAACCGCCCAGGGCTATGAATGAGAAGCAGTTGTGTGGTGTCCAGGCCATGCGAACTGCACACAGAATGTTGCCCAGTTATATGCCAAGCAGCTCTTTCTGCATACTGGGTTTAGCATAGTGCTTTTGCAGATGTTCTCATTCTGCTTTGTGTCAGTGCCTACTAAATACTACTAGGGTGCAGGATGCAGAATCCACTGCCACAATCAATGGCACAAGACAACATGGACCCAGGACAAGTGCACTGGCTTTCTCACTAATTATCAAAACATGACGCAGTTTTCTCTCTCACACCCTCTCCCTCATTCTCAAAACAGTTTGCTAATTTAATGGGTCATTGTGCTTGAATAATGTAGGGCTCCAGGCAAGCATTTACTGCTACGTTTGGATATTTTTGGCAGCAGCCACTGTTGCTGTGGAGCACACATCTTGCTTTGCATCCTTCAATCATGTCTTTTCCTTGCTGGCACAAGACCATTTTTCAGTTGGGAAAACCGGCATGACTGTAAAATAAGTCGAATGGTAAACATTAAGTCTTTCAATTTTAAGTGGATTGATTCTCGTAAATTATGCATTTGGAATAATTGGTCCCTTTTCTCCGATTTTTCTGCTCACTGTCACAGTAGAACCTTTTTGAAGCTGGCGTGTGAGGCAGCGCAGTCGATCAGTGACATTTCAAGGGCCAATTTCCCCGTTCTGTCATTTGGTTAGAACGTCTTTCAGGTAAGCAGTAAGACGAGAAGGAAACCCCCGACACTTGCTTGTGAAAGACTGTTTCTGTCAAGACAACGTTCCGGCTTCTGTCGAGGAAGGTTCCACCTGTCTCTCTTGTTCCTTTGGAACTCCCCCTGGAGGGTTGGGGCTGAGGCATTATCCAGGCCTTTGTTGTGTCCGGCCTAAGATGAGACAGCGGAGAACAAATGTCGACTAAAGACATCCCGCCCTCCCCCATACCTTCTGTGGTTGTTACGTGGGACACTTACTCACCATGTACTATTTCAAGTGTTCCACCGATCCACCGTGTACATGACGCAAACATAGCATTTTCGGGTGGTTGCACGATGTCGTGCGACGCTTCATTTGCTCATTCCCAGACCAGATGAATGCACATGTGTACTCAAAATGGCTGTGGGCTCTCTGTCGAGCTTTGACGCGCCGAATAAACAAATATTTTGACATCACGGTGGACTGAATAAATACTCGGGAGTTCAGTGTGAAAATAATACTACGACAGAGCAGAGGGCATGAACTGTGAAGCCATCAAACCCAACTGGTTGGTGGTGTGTCAAAAGGGGGAAGTGACGGATGCAGTCGCATGGAACAAAGGAATGGGCTCACAACAGATACAAAAACAGACAGGCTAAGAAAAACCGACGCTCAACGCATTTATTATTCGGTGACCTATGATTTGTGTCGGAACAGTAGGGCCCTACATGTGTGCTTATGCAAAGTGTGGCAGGCCCAGCGAGTTGGTTTCCATTCGATCAGTCAGCCCTCATGCTCCTCGTTGGTGTGTGTGTGTGTGAGTGTGAGTGTGAGTCCTGAATCACAGAGGAACAGTTTAGTTCTCTATTGAAGCAGAACACAGAACAAACAGGTAGGGTTACATCACATTCTGGCACCCATGGCAGTGCTGTGGTACCAGGCCTACCCCATAGGACAGGAACTAGCCTTGTGTTGAACAATCAACAGTAAATCAATAAACGGTCGAATCTCTCTTGTTGAATCTATTCATTGCCTCCTTCTATTCCTGTATGTCCTGCTCGGGTTCTAAGTCAACCTGGGATGTTGCTGGGATGTTGCTGGGATGTTGCTGGGATGTTGCTAAGGTCTTATGAAGACTTAAGGGTCAACATGTAGCCCCCGCTCTTGCCAAACGCAGCTGTCAAATACTTCACGCTCCGAGCATTCTATATTTTTCGAGCCACTCAAGGTGCGTCAGAGTGGATTCTGCTAAAGTTCTGTCCCGGAGTAGTCGTCGCTAGCTTTGGACGTCTCTTTTAGTCGTAGCTCATAAGAGCAGTGCCCGCTCCTCCCCTCCAAATGGGCTCTGTCATCGGCGCTGTTCTGCAGCGACGTCATTTCCTTCCAAAACCACCATTCGAATCAAGTTTGTCAGTCAGTCAGTCAAGCACATTTATTTATAGAGCGAGATGCCACCGAGGTAAATCAATTGCTTACACGTCCAAGTTGTTTGTGATGCAAGAGGTTACTCGGGTCATATGCATGCCTTGGCTCAGCTCATGGGTCTTTTATAGGTCTGGATATCTAGCTACCCAGAGCGAGGCTCTGGACTGGGCGCTGACAGGAGTGGTTATCACGCCGTACTGGACTGTCCTTCTCTGAGACAACACACATCCAGTCAACGCGGAAGTACCGAGTTGCAATCGAATATTTGGGCATGAAAGACGGTTGGGATTAGCGAGCCGTCCGTAACAGTTGGACAACGGCGTCACACTGGACGCCAGAGCATCAGATGAATAAGAGATGGCGGGGGGGGGTGGGGGGGTGGATGAGACTGTACCATCTGTACCCCATGATGTGCTCAGCACTGTGTCACTTCCTGTTGTGGAGGGTTTGTCCAGATAAGACTGAGCTGGACGGTTAGAGTCATCTCGAGAAGGCAGACATCGACCCAGCCTTCCACCACAGAGCTGCTGTTGATGTAGAGCCCTGCAGCGGAGGGCATTAGCCCCAGAGTAGAGGATAGTGGACATGCAGCTTGACTCTGGTTGTGAACGGGGGCTACCCCAGCTGTGGATGCAGCTGCACTGGGGACTCATGGGAAGGTTGGGGGTTGGGGGGGCGGTCCCCCCCCCCCCCCCCCCCACATCCCTCAGATTCCCCCCAAGAAGGGAAGCTGTTCTGTGGAGCCAGACACGAACCCAACCAAAACAATAGCCACAGGACCCATGGATGAGTAAAAATAGAACACTGGCTTCCTGCTGAGAGCAATGATACACTCCCCCCCCCCCCCCCCCCCCCCCCCCCCCCCCGCCCCATCCCCCGTTCCCCTCCTTGACTCCCACGGGACACTGATGTCACGTCCTGCTCCGCTGGCCAATCGGCGTCAAGGCAGCGCAGCCCCCGTGGCTGTTGGTCCCTCCCTGTGCGGTGACCACGGATGACCTTGGGCCTGCCTGGCCAATAGGAGTGCGGGTTTGCTATGAAGGATGTCAAGTCTTGCCTCGTTTGTGTGGACGGTGAGGCCCTTGGATCTGTTACATTTCTGTCGTGTCGAACAGATCGCTTCCAACCCTCAAGGCCTCGTCTTGTTCAACGATTAACGATTTATTGGTTCGTTAATAAGCCTACTTTTCACCATCACCAGCCAGCTTAATTAGGCTATCTCTGTACCCATGTTCTCAGTGCAGGCCTCCATTCTTTTATCTGAAGGAACAAAACGAGCCCCCGAACCAGCGTCTCCAAGCACATTAAGATAATTGCCCGGCACACAGGACCGTTCTGTCTACTGGAGGATTTGATGCCCCTTTGTGGACCGCGACGTGGTTGTAAACCGGCGGATGCTCATTCTCAAAGTGCTTCAGCCGGGGTCAGTAGGAAGCGCTCTCTCCATCTGGCCTTCAACGGAGCAAAATCAATGTCCCTGGTTGTTTTTTTCTTCTTTTTTTTCTTCCTCTTCCCGAAGGACCCTCTCCTCAGCATTAGGTTGGTCACCATCTGGCGGTGGGAGCGCTCGTTATAAAGCCCAGTAATGAATGTATGCGTCCACACACCTCCTGGTGCCACTCAGGCTTCCATCCTGCCGGGACGAGCCCCCCCTCTGCTCCCTGAGCCCACTAGGAGGATCGGCCCTTGGGGTCCTTTCGCTCGCCCCACGTGGCCACGATTGGACCCTTGTCGGGGGAGAATGTCCCTCTGGATGAATGTGGACGTGACTGTACGGCACAGGTCAACGGGTTTCATCTGTTTAGCGTATTCGATTCCCGACATGCCGGCTCCCGGTGAGCTACACATGTCGGTTGGCCCGATGGGTTCAATCATGTCATGCTTAAGCCCGGGATTATGAATGTGCCTCAGCGGTAGTTAGAGACGCTCACCGGCCAGGCTGGAGCGTTGTGTTTGGCAGCCCCGAGACGGACCCTGGCACACTGCTGTGCCGAGTCGACTAAGCTGTTTAGACCAGGTCCCTCACGCAACCACACACATCCACACTCTACCTCTCTCTCTCTTTCTCTCTCTCTGTTGTTCTACCCTTGCCTCTAACCTTCTGCTTCTGTCTCGCTACCCCTGCCTTTCTCTCTCTGCCTCTGCCTCTCTACTTCTGCCTCTGTCCATAAGCCTCTGCCTAGCTATCCCGCTGCCTCTCTGCCTCTGTACCTTTCTGCCTGTCTGCCTCGCTTCCCTTCGGCCTCTCTTCCTCTTTGTCTCTCTCTCTCACACACGCTCACACGCTCGGGGGCCCAGCGTAGGTCTCAGGTGTGAGGCGTCGGCAGTCTGTGTGTGTGTGCTGGTTACCATGGCGGACGGTCACATCCAGGCGATAATTAATCCCCAGTAGAGCCAGGCCAGGGCTGCCTGCTCGGCCGTGATTGGACGGGAGAGGCGACACTTCCTGCTCCTCCGAACCCCCCTCTCGTTTGTTCGTCGAGGCAGAGGTTAAGCGTGTCACCCCAGACCGGGTGATGTTACAACACGCACACGTTTGGTCCCGCCAGCTCTCCGGGCTGCCCCAGTGTTGCTGTGTTTACGCTGCTAGAATGGTGCAATATCCTGAGAAGGAAACACACACACACACGCGCTTCTGCCTGTGTGTGGGTCTCGGAGCCATGTCATGTGTAATGTTGGGATTACGAGTTGTTTAGCTATCCCAGGGATGTGAACACTGGCTGACCCTTTCTAACCCAGAGGACGGGAGGGTCGCAGGGAGGGAGGGAGGGGGAGGGGGGGTGATGCATCCGGTCGTCTTCTGAGGCCGCTGCCGCTGTTTGTCCGTGTTTGGCTTTTATTCTCGTCCTGGCGAAACGTTTCAGAACCCATCCCTGTTCTCTGTGTAATTTGGGCGCCGGCAAGGCCCCCCCACCCCCCTTTTCCCTAGCCCCCCCCCCCCCATCCCCCTTTTCCCTAGACCCCCCCCCCTCCCAAGCGAGTTTTCACATGCCGGCGGCACTCTCACATCAGCAAAGCCGATTGTGTGTGTGTGTGGTGACTCACTGCAGGAGCGCCGAGGATGACGCTGGTTGACAGCCCGTTGATGCCGGGGCCTCTGGATGGGGGCTGGAGAGGGGGGGGGGCTCGCTCCGGTGAGCATTGCTTAACCTTCTGCTAAGTAAAGAGTCGCCTCACAAAGGAGGGGGACGGCGGACATCAATCAGCCACTCCAGTCAGCTCGCTCTCTCTTTCTCCCCCCCCCCCCCCCCCCCCCGAGCAACACACTCTGACGCTCAACACACACCACTCACCACACACACACCTCTGAGCTGTCCTGGTGACCTCCAATGGTTGTAGACCTTTTGACCTGTGGTATTTAGCGCTTCAGCAGCGTGCTCCGTCCTGCCCGCGAGAGAGTTTCCGTCCTGGGCTGGTCGGAGGTCCGCAGCGAGGACCATCACCTGTCATCGGGAGCCCCGCACGGGTGCTGAACATGACACACCCTGCAGGCACAGGTGGACCACAGGCCGTCACCATGACGACTGAGTGACGGGGAGGGGAAGCAAAGCAGCCTCTGTGGTTTCCAGAACCAGAAGTCTGTTGTGTCATGGTGCTGGGTCGAGGGGCGTGTGTCTATCAGGAGCACGGCGTTCTGGGAACCCGGGCAGTAACCCTGCTGAAATAGAATTTTGTGTGATGATGAGGCTCACATCGGAGAGAGAGGGAGAGAGGCAGAGAGGGAGAATGGGAGAGAGGGAGAGAGGGAGAGAGGGAGAGAGGGAGAATGGGAGAGAGGGAGAGAGGGTGGAAACCCCCCTCATCTCCAGACTAAAAGGTCTCTGAGCGTCGGCGTGGAGGAGAGTAGTCACCACCGGACACAGAAGCAGAGAGAACCCACCTCGACCCCCCTGACCCCTGGAGACAGTCTCCAATTGAATTACCCCGCAAATTACATCTGGCTCTCGGCTCCTCTCGGGGAGGGGCCTGAACACAGGCAGCCCCCGCGCACAAACCCTCCATTCTTCTCCACACCAACCCCAGCGCTTCGCTCCCTGCTATTTTGGGCTTCTCCAGGGTGAAAATACCCCCGTCTCCCATCTCTCTGTCTGCCTGTCTCTCTGACCAGAGGAATGCTGATACTCTGGTCCGCTAATCGGTGGTTCAGAGATGTGATTGACCAGAAAAGGGAGCTCTTGTCGCTTGGAAGTGGACTGTTGTTGTCATGGAGGATTGCGTCCTGTCTGACATCTCCCGGTGTGTCTTTTTCAAACGTTCCCGTTTCGAAGCCCACACGCTGTTCCCACACCTCTTATTTCCTCTCTCTCGCTCTCTCTCGCTCTCTCTCTCTCGCTCTCTCTCTAGCGCTCTCTCTCTCTCGCTCTCTCTCTCTCGCTCTCTCTCTCTCGCTCTCTCTCTCTCGCTCTCTCTCTCTCGCTCTCTCTCTCGCTCTCTCGCTCTCTCTCTCGCTCTCTCTCGCTCTCTCTCTCGCTCTCTCTTGCTCGCTCTCTCTCGCTCTCTCTCGCTCTCTCGCTCTCTCTCGCTCTCTCTCTCTCTCTCTCGCTCTCGCTCTCTCCCACTTTATCTCTTTCACAGTCACGCACCCACACAACCATTCTCTGTCTCTCTCTGGTTCGCCTTGCCTCTGTCTCTCTCTCCACACATCCCCTCCCCTCTCCAGCGAGGTTCAAGGCAGGATGTAGATCCACTCCTACTCGGGCCAGCGTGGAGCCGTCAGCGCTGGGCTGGCTGATGACTGAAGTGTAGACAGAGACGGATATTGTGTGTGTGCGTGTGTGTCTGAAGCGCGTGGGACGTGTCAGGCGAGATCAGACTGCGCTGGCTGCGCTTAAGTTCACGCATGCCTGTGTGTGTGTGTGTGTGTGTGTGTGTGTGATTACAGGCTACCTCTCTAGATGGATGTAGTGTACATGTCTTAGAGCAACTGTGTGTGTGTGTGTGTCTCTGCGTGTGTTTGTGTGTGAATGTGTGTTTTCACTTGCTTCAGACCTCTTCTACATCACAGATGTGGACTCTCTCTGTGGGCCACAGTCCACAGTGTGTGTGTGTGTGTGTGTGTGTGTGTGTGTGTGTGTGTGTGTGTGTGTGTGGGTGTATGTGTGACTGAATGTGCTTGGTAGGAGACCCCATGTGTTAAACGGTGTCAGGCTGTTTCATATCCCCCCACACGACGTTCTCACTGCAGAACTAGACCCTGATGGTCGGTGTCAGTTGGCCATGCACAAGCTCTCGCTTTCTGTCAAGTCGCTTATTATGGGATGCACTGTTGTACAGAGCACTGCACAAAGTAGCCCCAAATGCACAACACTAGGAAGAAAACGGAATGTAAAACATTTACAATAATTGTCGGGTCTGACCTAAATCACTGCGCAAACCTTTTGTCAATAGCGACCTCTGCTGGTGGATTAGATGAGAAGGTTTTAACACTGCATTTCTTCAGTGCGCCGTTAGAAAAGCACTTTGTATTTTTTGTTTTATTCAACAAGAATAAAGAGAAACATTATTTTATTCTTTCAGCTGAAGGTTTTATTATTATTATTCATTGGAAGCAACGTGCACATGTTGCATATAAAAGTATGTTCCCTAACTTATTAACTTGGAATAAGGATTCCAGAAGAATAGTGCAACAGAAAAGCCTGGGGGAAAGAAAAACGAACTTTCGCATGAAGCCTCAACCAGATAAACGAGCTAGCTAGGCACTTCCATAGGTGCCACCGCACTTCAAACCCACTACATCCGCTGATCTCACTCCCCGAATGGAAATGGGAAATCCCCTGACATCCCCCCCACCAGAGGGCGACAGAGAGCTGCGGGCTGGCTGACACGCTGCTGGAATGCGGGGAACGCCGTCCCTGGCCTCCGCGGCGTTAGGTCGTGGGAGAGTCCCAACCGCAGCTGCCAGACAGGCTGACACCGTCAGCTCTGGTGGTGGCCATCACCCTACCTCCTCCTCCACCCTACGCCAAACAGAGACAGTAGCCATTTTTGTCGATTCAGTTTGAGTTGTCTTCCAGACGCATTCCGGAGCGTTTAAAGGAGGATTTGAAGTCGTGTTTCCCGTTCTAAATACACAAACTGTCAACTGTTTGACTGCAACTCACAAATTCTAGTTAAGAGGAACTTTGATAAGCCTTCTTGAAGCTTTTAGTGACACCATAAGGTCAGCTGTGTACTGCGAAGGCCTCCTCAGCAGAGACAGGCTGCCTGCCTTTAGGAGATGAGCGACGAGAATGTGCGACCTCGTCACTGAAACTAGGTCAGACCTCGTTTTCATCATTTATGCATCTCCATGACCACAGGTAGCAGTCGGCAGCATGCGAAGGTGAACACATTGCAGTTTGGGTGTAGATGCTAATGTAGCTAAGCTAAGATCGTTTGTCCTACCTGCATTTTATCAGCAGGTCTGCTCAAAATCCTAGCCTCTCCTTATTTAATTTAGTCCACTTTCAGGTTGCCTACTCACCACATGTGGCTTTTATTGGCAATAAAGTATTTTCTCTGCCTCATATACACACACACACACACACACACAAAATCACGCTTTTCACTGGCAGTGAATAATTAATGTTTCCTTCTCTCTGCTCTCTAATGATGTCCCCGGGGCGTGCGTGCGTTTGAATTGTGTACTTCTGTATGTGTGTGTGTACCTCTGTGTGCGCGCCTGGGTGCGTGTGCACGTGTCTAGGCAAATTCCGCACACGTGACTACTATGTTTCACCCCACTGAAGGGTTACCCAAAATGCACCACCTCTCCACCCTCCCCGTCCCCACCCCAAAGCCATTTGATGTAGATCACTCTCTATTTACATGACTCTCGTTTGAAATGGCACATTCCAGAAGAAGGGAGCTAGCCCCTTCCACCTAGTCCTGACCAGCGTGGGTGATAGGGTGTTGCCAGTTGTCTGCTGATGACACTGGAGATGGAGGAAGTGGAATTGAGATAGAGCCGAGGAGAGGAGAGATGGAGGGGGTTAGAGACAGGAGAGAAGAGGTGTCCATCCAAATATGCCAGCTGAATCTAGCCAGATAATCTAGCCAGCCCATATGAACTGGGCCATACAAGTTTCACATGTAAAGCATTTTGTATATACAAGTATTTCAACTTGTTTCTATAAATTTAGTCTGAGTAGAGAGTGGCCTTTTTCTCTTCATTTTTTCACTCCAGCGTCAAACATCGTTTCCGGAGATTTCAATGTAACATCTTTTGTAAAATGTCCTTTTCACAGTCTGCAAAGATTCTCACGCGGTCAACGTTTTCCATGAGCCTTGAGGGGAAACATTTGCTGGCGGACCTCCAAACAGCTTGACCACACAGAGCACTTCCTGTGTGGCGTGTTACATCCATTACGCTCCCCTGTCCCTAGCTACACTGTGGGAGATCCTCGGCCAATTTCCCACGTAAAAAGGCTTCAGGTGTGGAGTGAGTGAGTGAGGGTGGTGAGGGGGGGTGGAGTGGAGTGAGGAGTAATTGATTCAGCATGCCAACCGACGAGCTCTTAAGCTGTCGGTGACGTATCATCGATTCCGAGGGAGTTATTGAATTTGGATGCTTGACTTGTGTGTCGAGGCGTGTGTGCATCCCAGCTCATGTGCTTGACATACTTTCTCCATGAACCGGGCGAGCAGAGTGGAACCCTTTTTTTTTCTTCTTTTTCTTGGACCACCTCCATCTTTCTCTGCTCGACGGTCTGTTGAGTTCAAATTAGACGTGGTCTACAGCAGGCTGCAGCCAAGGGCCTGGTCCCATTGTTTAGGGCAGACTCAGCATATGGCTGTGGTGGTGTGGGCCAGAGATTAGGGGAGGGGGGCTGTTGGGCCGTACAGGGCCTAGGGGTGCGCTCTCCCCCAGGATTGGTTGATCGTCTGTTTAGCTCGCCACCCCCCCCCCCCCCCCCCCCCCCCAGTGGGCGCCTGGTTGGCACATTAGCCCCCCCCCCCCTCCACCCTACCATCCCCCCTTTCACGAGTCAGACACCAACCAGCCGTGGAGACCCCGACCTGGCCGTCTCCATGGTAACAGAGGTAAGGCCCGTGCGCAGTGCTGGCCTCGTCCTCTCTGTTCGCTCTCCGTCCCTTTCCTCGGCCCCCCTGGTCTCGACTTGGTCATCCCCTCGCTCGACGCCTCGCTGCTGCACTCCCTCCTCCGCACACACACTTTGCTCTCTCTCTCTTTCTCACACACACACACACACACACACAAAAAAGGTCTGAAAAACGACACGTCCCAACAAACGATCCCTGGCGCTCAGCTGTGTGTTTTGTCTTCACGCCCCCCCTCCCCCCCCCTCCATCTTGGCCGCCGAACAGCAACCGTCGACGACATGCTAAACGCCTCATGAATACGTAACGATCACGCAGGGAGGGGGGGGAGCCATTTGTAAACACTGGAAGGTGTCGCCGTGGCGCGGGGGAGAGCAGCAGGGGGGGAAGACCTTGAGAGCGACACCACACGGGCCTGCGTGAGGTGTGTCTCACTGTGGCAGGCCGTGTCCCACAGGAGCACCAGGGAGCCTGATTGAAAACATTGTCTCACGTCCTGAAGGTTGGTTAACCACCCATGGATATCAGAGGATGAATAGTGAATGAAGGTACCTTTCTCCTAAATGGGGGGGGGGGGGGGGAGCCTTTTAAGTAGTAATCCAGGCTTCAGGTTAGCTTTACCATGGGGATAGGTTACGGGTGTAGGTCAATGGTAGAGCAACCCCCCCCCCCCCCCCCCTGCAAATCAAGAAGTCCCAGGTTCAAAACCCCCCCGAATGTCACAGTGGTTAAAAAACCATGTTAAATGAGTGGATTTTTACATGAATAGTTTACTACCATGAAAGGGTGAGTTTCTTGAGCGAGTTGATTTGGATATTCAGCGAGGACGACATCCTCTTGAATGAACCCTAAGATCAGTTGTTCCTGTTTTTCCTATGACCTCACTGAACATAAGCGTGATTCTCTACTGCAGTGGTTTTCAACCCTGGTCCTCACGGACCCCCTGTCCTGCATGTTTTTGATGTTTCCCTGCTCCAACACACCTGATTCAAATGAATGGTCGTTAACAGACTTGTGCATAACTAGATAACGACCCATTCATTTAAATCAGGTGTGTTGGAGCAGGGAAACATCAAAAACATGCAGGACAGGGGGTCCGTGAGGACCAGGGTTGGGAACCACCGTTCTACTGATACCAGGCTGAATCTGCCTGTTGTATACTACACACCACATGGTGGCGCTGCTACAAGCTGTGCTGGATTTGACACCAGGCAGTTTACAGCGTGCGAAAAACCTTGTAATGTATGGAAGAAATACTGAACGTTTTTGTGCCTGTGTGTGTGTTAAAAAGAGAAAGGGAGTGTTGTGTGTGTGTGTGTGTGTGTGAATGCATGAGTACACCAGCAGGGGTCTTCACTCTCTTTCTCTCTGCTAACTGACCCATTTTCCTGGGACTCTCAGGGGCGGGGGCGGTAGGGGGGATGAAAGACTGCAGGGGGGCTTCTCTCGGTGCATCACTCCCTCGCTCTTTGATGTGGCAGTTACACAGCAGACTGTGTGTGTGTGTGTGTGTGTGTGGAGGGGGCTGCACCTCAGTTCTACACTACAGTTTCCACAGTCCTGGGCTGTAATGCAACGCTTGAGAGAGGCCACATTGTACAATTAACACGCCTCTGCAGGTGTTTGTTTATATGATTAATATATATATATATTTGTTTGTCTTGTGTACTGTGCACCAGGGCCGTAATCATAACATATATTCCCCCCAATATTCAAATCTGGTCAAAATGACCCCCAAAATGACCAATATATTGATATAAAAATAGAAATAAAATATAAATGTGCTACACTATGACAGCTGTCATAGCTGTCCGAAATTATCCAAAAATTATCATAAAAAGAGATTTAGTCCCCCCCAATGTTGACTCCATGGCTACGGCTTTGATAGGTAGTTGGTGTATCTTTATAGATATTGTAGTGGATAGTGATCTTTGTTTTTTCTCAATTTTCTCTCAGCTATGTGGCATTTTCTTTTTTGTTCACTAACATTTTTATTTCTCAGCCATGGGAAGGTTCTGCTTGTGCACTTCTTTTTGGTTTTCAGTGGTGCTTCAGTCTAACACAGATAATAGTGCATAATTTAGGTTCCCTACCATTTAATTCAGAGAGCTTTTATGATTAGTTGGCTCATATAGAGCGAACTGGTCAGAACATACAAGTTTCACATTTACAACGTCTCTAGACGTCTTATATCCTATGTCATCCTAACATCTGTTGCTGCCTTTCAAGCAAAAGGGAAAATGGGTTAAAATTGTAGCCTACGTTTAGAGCTACATTGACAATTGCGAAGGTAAGGTTTATCTAACTCACACATTAAAAGTAGCTGAACTAGTTATCGCTATTCTATAGCTATAGAATGGATTTCAGCAGTAACATCAGCTAGACTTGCTAGTTCACCATTTTAGCTACATTATAATGTACTCAATTATCTGATTGCCAGCTTGCTTGCTAGTCAATAATTGGTCTGTCATATTTGTTCGCTATGGTTAATGTAATGTAACATGTCTTTAACAAAAATCTGGAAATGGAAGAGATCTCTTTGAGGGAGACCTGTTATTGGTCGATGAAAGAAAAAAAAGAAAAGCGACAAGCCGTACAATCTGAATGTAGGGCTAAGAGAGCAATAGCTAAGAGTTATCATAACCTGTTGTGGTTATCAAAAGTCATGTTTTTAAATTAACCGGAAGTTCTAAACCTGGCCTATTCGCCCATTTCAATTGCTTTATTATTACTAGCTTATTGTTATTGTTAATGCAATTATTGTGGTGTTAACTGACACGTTGCATAACCTTAACAATATTGTGGTTATCAGACATCATTTATAAATCTTTGTCTTTGGTCCAGATAAACATGTCAACAATGCTGACAGCCCACACATTTATCACCATATCATCTCACCACCAACTAATACAGGGGTCAGCTTTAGAGGAATGTCAGCTTTATTAAGCTCTGGGTCATGAGCCTGGGCAGACTGTTTTACATGGGGAAGAGAAGGAAACCACTGAAGGTGTTATAATTATTAGAATCATCATACACGCCAAAGCCTGATGGAAGACTCATCCTAATCATATCTCCCTGCTCCAGCTGCAGAGTGACAGCATTTGCCATATATTTCCAATTACCCTCGCTATTGTAGGTACTGTTGTGCATGATCCTGATGTTGTTCTTGTACATGGTAACTCCTGTGTAGCTAGATCCACGGATGTCTGCAGCAGTAAACCTGATGTAGTACACTCCTCTCACTGGTGCTGTGAACACACCTGAAGAGGGGCAGGAGCAAAAGGAAAAAACAACATTTAGTTTGACTGTGATTGAAATGTTGACTGATGAATGGAGACCCCCAGTGTTGGAGCTACTCTGATGTCAAGGTGTGTGCTCTAGGTGAGCATATCCAGAACTGTACCTGTTACTAGGCTGTAGGCGTTGCCTATGTTGGTGACGACTTTGCTATAGACCAGTGGTGTTTCAGTGTTGAAGGGCCCAAAAGATCGTGAATTAGTTAGAGCCGTGTAGAATGCCACCTTTGGTCTGCCTGTTAATAACATGTAGGAATATTGAATTATGATAGCTCAGTAATTCAGCATTCTATTGGTGTGGGAAGAACAGTCTGTATTTACCCTCATTCTCTGCCTTCAGTTCTTCCACGTGTTGTTCACTGAGACTTAGTCTGGCTTCCAGGGCTACGCATACAACAGAAAGTACAATGTATGTTAATATGTATAAAGTAAAAGTACAATCAGAATCAGAAGGGATTTTATTCACCATGAATGTTTGCACAAACAAGGAATTTACTTTGGCAGGGAGGTGCATACAATAAACATATAGGAAGAGGGGCAGGAGCCTTCAATGCATATTAATCCATGTACAAAGACAGGATTACATGTTCTTCTTAAAACCTTTTTCTTGAGTTATCATGACAAGTAGCCATTTTGTAATATTTAGTAATGCATTATTCAGTAATGCAATCAGGTCAAATATACCTTCGTCTAATGCCTTCAGTTCTTCCACGTGGCGTTCACCGATACTAAGTCTGGCTTCCAGAGCTACGCATACAGAATGAAGCATGAATTACTACAGCCTTAAAGAACAGTTTTCTCATTAAGTAATGTGTGATTCTACAACATTTAAAGGCTGTAAGATTCATCCCATTATCGCCTCAAAACTATGTTCACCATTACCCGAGTTCTCTGTGTGTAGATCTTTGACCTCTCCTTCACTGGCCGCCAGCCTGGCCTTCAGGGTGACAAGATCTGCAGCCTGGGCTTGAAGGTCAAAGATCATAAATATTATACATTAATATTGATATATATATATATAGATATATATAAAGAGAGAAATATTGAATTATGATAGCCAAGTAATGCAGAATTATATTGGTGTGGGAAGAACCGTCTGTATTTACCCTCATTCTCTGCCGTCAGTTCTTCCACGTGGTGTTCACTTAGACTTAGTCTGGCTTCCAGGGCTACGCATACAACAGAAAGTACAATGTATGATTCACACCTTCACAAAATTAACAACAACTAACATATCATTTCTGCATTATGCATGTAGCAACGCTAGTGCTAAACAACTATTTAACTGGTCGGCTCCATGACGCCGGGTAAGCTAGCTCTTGAGACTTCTCACCAAAAGAACGAAGGGGAAACTTCGAGTACTGTAAGTCGCTCTGGATAAGAGCGTCTGCTAAATGACTAAATGTAAATGTGAGTAAGGTACCTAGCGAAAAGTAGCCTCAACTTTCCTCGACTTCTAGCTACGGCACTAATGCTGAAGGCTCGCTGATATAGCTGTCGGTCTTACTAGAACGGCATATGTATGCATTGTTGCTAACGTGTGCTGACGTTGTGAGTGTGCATATGTGAGAAAGACGAATGAGTGACAGAGAGACTGAGGGAGAGCAGGGGAAAGGAAATGCAGCTGAACGAATACGCTGCGTGTTTTAACCTAAATAGCGATAAAACAAATATTTTACGAAACGCAATGTGTGGCGGCCGGTGTTGATTCTGTGGCGCACCGCCACAAATTAGTCTATGTGTGGGAAACACTGATATATATATATATATATATATATAAGTAAAAGTACAATGCATATTAATCCATGTGCAAAGACAGGATTACATGTTCTTCTTAAAACCTTCTTCTTGTTTTTCTTCTTGATTCATCATGACCAGTAATGATTTTGATATATTTAGTAATGAATGATACAGTAACGCAATCAGGTCAAATATTACCTTCCACGTGTCTCTGGGTGACCGACAGCTCCACCTTCTGAGCCACCACCATGTCTCTCAGAGCCCTCAGTTCAGTCAGGATGAATAGAATGGCACCATCGCTCACGCTGCCTCCTGTTTGTGGTTCACCCAGACTGTTCTTGGTGTCGTTCTCTGGGCCCCCGGTGCCGTCTCCCTGGGCCCGTGTCACAGACAGACAGAGCAGCAGAACCACAGTATATATCTTCATCCTGAAGGGTAGCAGAGTGTTGTCACCCTCCGTGTTCAGTCCCTGTTTTATATGCACCCAGGTTGGTCACACCTGTGAGAACCCAAACACCTGGAAATGAGAAGAAGTAGGTCAAACCCAGGACTTTGAGAGGAGTTAAATATGAATTGCCATGAGAGAACCTGAATCAGCAGGAATCTATGCTGTCTGATCACATTCTGTTCCTCCTGTCAGTCTTCTCATAATCCTTCCCTCCTGTTCCTCTTGTTCTTCTTCTCATATTGTTGATGTGCAGAGTGGAGACCCCAGGAGGAGGAGGGAGCGGGTGTGTGCGCCAGTTATTTTTGAAGGGAATGTTCCGTTTTGGACCAAAGTGTCCTATGTCTCACTTCTGGTAGCTATTGGTTACGTCAGTTCTCTCGCACAAAATGCTGTTTTTTTACAAGGAGTTTCGGTGGTCTTCCCAAAATGATGTAACGATGTACATAGGATACAATCCTATGTCATCCTAACATCCTAAAGCTTGGTGTCGTTCAAGCCAGAGGGAGAAGGGGTTCAAATTGTAGCCTACGTTTCGAGCTACATCGACAATCGCGACGGTAAGGTTTATCAAACTTGCACATTAAAAGTAGCTTAACTACTTATAGCTAGGCAGGGCCGTAATCATAATATAGGACACATCCCCCCACCTCAAATCTGGTCAACATGTCCCCCCCAATATATTGTTATGAAAATAGAAATTAAATATAAATGTGCTATGCTACGACAGGCAACCACGCACACTGTTCAAAAATGTAATGACTAAACGGAAAAAACAGAAGGAAAGGAAATCTCCCCAGCAGATTTCGTCCCCCCCAATGTTTACTCCATGGCTACGGCTTTGCTGTGCACCCCTCTGTCTGAAGAGATGCTTGTCTGTGCATGTTTTTGATTGTGCACCTGTGTGTGTGTGCACTCCAAACAATCCGACATGCCTCTGCACTGTCTGCAGAGTAGGGCGTCCACATGCATACATATTTCATGTGTGCGGTGGAGGGCAGAGAGAGAGAGAGAGAGAGTGAGAGAGAGAGATAGAGTGAGAGAGAGAGAGAAATAGGGAGCTTGTGTGGGTGTGAGGGGCTGGGCTGACATGAGGAGGGGGGGAAGGGGGGGTGAACGGAGGGAGATCAGAAAACACATTCTCTCCCCTCAACCGCACTCATAGGTCATTCTCATCGGGTCTCGAAAGAATCGCTTGGTCTTATTCTCGTAGCTTTGACCTACTAAACTCCCACCCAGCCGACCCAGCCCTCCCCCTTCTCTCCCCCTGTCCAGTGCTTATTTAACTTGTTGTTCAGACATGAGGATGGGCACCGCGTCTGAAAAGGAGGCCATGTGCACGGTACCATGGCTCCTTTGTGCACTTTTTCAGTTGTTTAGCATTATTCTTTTTTTGCATCATCAGCCCGTATTCAGAAATAGCCTGCCGTTTGTGCCGAGAGGTATTTTCCATCTGGTTCGAAGTGTCACTTTGGAGGAAGTCGACGGGAAAAGAGGAAAAACAGAGGAACCGTTTTGAAGCCTCTTCGTTTCCTCGCGCAAAAAAAAAAAAAAAAGGTTTCCCCCGCACTTAATCTCGTTGCGTCAAAGTGCCATAGTGGTAAAAACAAACAGTGTGCAAATGCATTAAGCTGTATTTCCCAGGAAACACACTAGGCTAAACACACATCTGCCAAGAGGTCCTCCTACATAGCAACCCAATTTCCTGAATTGACCCTATTGAAATAGACCTGACCTCAACTACGGTCTGTTGTGTGAAAAAAAGAGGCCTCTTTAGAAGATGAGGTGATCTTGAGATATGGGAGGGAGGGAGTCCTGGCTGTTGGCTGCGATAAAGTGCCCTCTCCTGGGACTTGTAGGGGATTAGGGTCCTTCCAGGCCTGTTGAAAGCGCCTATTAGTGGCCCTATAACAGCTGATCGGTCCTGCCCACACCACAGGGGACTGTGAAGGGCCAATTACGGCCGTCTCCATCTCGTATGCGGGGCGTTTGGATGCCGTGTGCGTGCGTTGGTGTGTGTCGGTGTCGTTTATGTTATTAAGCCTAGAGCTTGAACTGCAAAGCTGGGAGCTCGTGCTGACTGGATGCTTTGAGGCTATAAAGCATCAGTGGTTTGTGGAGGGCTAAGAGTGTGTGTTTGTGTGTGGTACAGTAGCTCGTCTCGCCGGCTCTCAACTCTGCTGTGTTGGCGTCACTCGCTCCTGTTCCGACTGCGTCGTCTGCCATGATGTCTTGATCGAGAGCTCCCTGCATTCATATCCTCTCTCTCTCTCTCTTTTATGCACCGTTCCTCTCTGCTTCGTCTCTCTCTACCTCCCTCTCCTCTGACTACACTCTGCCAGTGCTGTTCTGAGCTGGGGGGGGGGGGGGGCGGTTTGGCGGCAAAACAATGGCGAGCAGTGTCTCCTTCTCTCCGCACCTGTGTCTGCCATGCAGCGTCCCTATCAGGGCTCGCCGAACACGGAGGGCAACATTCCCAAGGCTGGCTAATCAATCCGCTAGCCTTCTCCGGACCACTGGAGCTGTCTGCTAAGGAGGGATTTCTCTCGCTAAGCTCCTTGTATCTCTCCTCTGAGATGAAAGTCCCCTGTCCTGCCGGCTGGCCGCCGTGTCGCGGGCCAGGACGGACTGACTGACGGAGGGAGGGAGGGAGGGAGAGAGGTGGTGGGGGGCGGAAAGAGAGAACGGAGACGGAGAGAAGGGAGACGGAGAGAGGGGGAGACGGAGAGAGGGGGAGACGGAGAGAGACAGAGAAAGGGGAGACAGACAGACAGAGAAGGACAAGGACAGAGGTAGAGAAATTGAAAGGAAGCCACGGACAGAGCAGACCATACTAAACCTGTTGTATGTTTGGAATCCAGCTCTCTAGGCCCTTAGCCCTTGAAGCGGTTGAATAGAATTATACACACACAAAAATCATTAACACATGATTCCCATGGGAAATGTCATAGAAAACATATTGGCCACTGCACAGTTTAGTGCTACATACTGCACTCTAAGATGCTATTGGACCTCATTGCATTTGATGAGTGCTTCATCTGATTCATGGTTGCTATGCGGACCATACCTGGGGTAGTCAAGTCCACACCCTGGAGTGAGCTGTCTGTCCACTGGTAGGACAGGTGGTCACCCCCCCCCCCCCCCCATCCCCCTACACACACTCCAAACAAGCTTTAATTGAAGCAGCTTTCATGGTCTGGTCTGCAATTATGGAAATCCTTTGTCTTCCAAGGCCATGAATAAGGCACACAGTCGTTGAATCTCAGAAAAGGCTTTGAAATATTGCAGGAGAAATCATTTCATGAACACTAGAAGCAGGCTATGGTATGCATGTCAGAAAAAAAGGACATTTGCGAAAGTGATTTATTTGTTTAGTGGAACCCAAAAACGAGTTTCATGCTTAATGTGAGTTTGGATTTGGAAGTAACTTTACATTTAGTCATTTAGTAATTTAGCAAACGCTTTTATCCAGAGCGACTTACAGTAAGTACAGGGACATTCCCCCCGAGTCAAGTAGGGTGAAGTGCCTTACCCAAGGACACAGTCATTTGGCACGGCCGGGAATCGAACCAACAACCTTCTGATTAACAGTCCGACTCCCTAACCGCTCAGCCATCTAATCCCCCTGAAGTAATGTCTCAGTAAACATGACCTAACCTTGTAGCCTACACTAGCTTTAACGTTAACCAAGTTAGCAGATCTGGCTGCCGTTGTCACGTCTGAACGGTGCTGGGTCAAAGTCCCGTAATGTCACACACGTCACACGGCACACAGATGGCAGCATTGTCAAAACCACCGCTGCTCCTCTGCATCGTTCATCCCAACCTACTACCTTTTGACATGTAGCAAGCCCAAGCATGCTTGGGAATAAAGAGGCCCCGCTTTTCGCACGGAGATGACAGGCCAACACAACATTGCATCGCCGATTTTCACCTTGAGAGGTTGTCTTCTCATTGTTCTCGTCACACGTTCGCTCGCACATCCCACACCGTCCCAATTAGCCAAGTAGGAAGCCGTGGCGTGCGAGCTGTAGGCTCCGGAGTTCCGATCTGACGGTCTATCCTACTCCCGAGTCCTCGGGGGCCCTCTGCCATACCGCGTGACTGGTGACGGAACTCTCTGCCGTGATGAAAGGCGAGAGAGAGAGAGGTGCGTGTTTGAAGTCGCTGCTCTGAGCCGACACGGGCGTGTCATGTAGCCCCGCCGCCGCCGCCGGAGACGCTCTCCGCACTCTGGGCTCCTCCAATAGGCCCGAGCCACTTCAATGACTCCCCGGTTACAAGAGCACCAGAGGGAGTTGTGTGCTGGGACTGTCAAAATGGCAGCTTTTTTTTTCTTCTTCTTCCTGTAGGAAGAGCGGGTGATGAGGGGAGTCAGGTACTGGGAGTCAGATGGCTGAGCGGTGAAGGAGTCGGGCTAGTAATCAGCAGGTCACCGGATCGATTCCCCGTCGTGCCAAATGACGTTGTGTCCTTGGGCAAGGCACTTCACCCTACTTGCCTCGGGGAATGTCCCTGTACGTACTGTAAGTCGCTCTGGATAAGAGCGTCTGCTAAATGACTAAATGTAATGTAATGTAATGAGGGAGATGCAAAGTAGAAGGACACCCTTGCACACCCTGCATGTTTGTGTGTACATTGGGGGTTGCAACACAGGTACGGAAGCAGAAGGACGAACGGTATATGGCCCAGACTAGCAGGACCTACACGTTATACCAGTACTGGTACATATCTTGAAATAACTCCTGCCTCGTCTCTGTCATATACTAACACACTGTGGAGGTGTATCAACCTGCTGTTCATACTGCAGTTCCAAATCCTCCCCTCCCCTCTCTCTGTATTCTCAAGGAGCGAATGATAGAGCGAGATGGAAGAACTGGCAGGATGAAAAGGATGTGTGTGTGTGTGTGTGTGTGGGGAATATCAGGGAAAGAGTAAGGTGCTCATCAGTCTTCTCTAATCTCCCTTAATCTGAATGATCCAGAAAATGTCAGGCCGAACTTGAAGGCGAAAGGGAGAGGCTGTGGGGATTGCGGGTGGAGATAAGAAGTAATCTCCAACACCCACCACCCCTCTCTGGAGACAGAGGGGCGGGCGGAGGAAAGGGTGAAAGAGCGGGATAACTAGCTGGAGGAAAGGGCTGAGGTGTGTTTGTGTTTGGAGGGCGCGGGCACTTTGGAACTTGTTTGTTTATATTTATGTGTGTTTAGAAGCCTTATTGAGACACAGTGTAGGCTAGTCGTTTGATATCACGCCAGAAACACAATTTGAGTGGATGTTATTTTGTATTTGAAGGATATGTCTATGTTTAATTTGGAAGATTCTACTTAAAAAAAATAAAAAACGGTTTTGGAGATTGACGTTGTTGAATTTCGCAGCTTGTCAAACTGTTGGAATAATCACATTTACTTTTATTATATTGGCGCGTTGATGTGGCGCATGAGTGCGTTAATCAATATTTGACTTTATGCGACAGATGTTACGCTTGCAGGTGAATACACTCATTTCATCACTATCCCTATCATTTGTGTAGGTAGGCCAGCGCGGGTGGGCTTTAAAGATCTTGATAGACAGAAAGAAAGGGGGCATGCTCCACCCCCAGGCATATCTTTAACAGCTGGAAATCCCGTCGTGGATTTCAAAGTCCCGTGATACATTTTCATTAGCCTGTTTTAGTCTTAATTTTGACACAAAGCTGGCCTTCATATTCATTTATTTCCCCGAAATGTAGTAAGTGCTTATCAATTTGCGAATAAGATATTTTGTGACAGACCTATGTTAAAAAGTGCATGTCGATCCGTTCCAAACCGTGTTCCGTGTTTTGCTTCCGGTTTGCTCTTCTGCTGGATGATCCGTGTCCCTCTCTTGAGTGTGAAGTGAGGAGAGAGAGGAAAAGGGGATACGGGACGGTGGCTCCGTTTCTCCGTTTCTGTGGATAATTGTCAGTGAGAGTGGAGCTTGGTTTCGCATGTCAATTCCTCTCATTTGAATCACAATCGGATATACTGCGATGAAAACAAAACCACTTAATCAGTGCTAGAGAGCAAGCTGGCTTCGCTGCGGGAGATGCGCGAACACAATGGGAGACGTCGCACTCCGATTGGAATACAGTGGTGGCAATAATGTGTTTTTTAAAATAAGGGTTTCTTAATGTCAGAGTGGTTTTGGAATGAGTGGATTAGGCCTACATCACTCTGGGAAAAGTATATTTTGACAGGACGGTAGGAATTTTGATGGAAGCCTCGCAGCTCGCGAAGCCGGACCTGCGCTAAATGAAGACGCCTGTTTGTTTGCCACTGAAATCCACAAGGAAGCAATTTACTACGCTATATTAATCAGTGAATTTAACATCTGCATAAGCGAAAAAGTCAGTCCAGTATTTTTTTACTGCAGATATTGGTATGAATAGGAATATTCCTTTCCAGTCATTGCCATATAATCTTACGTCTTCGGAGCGCCGGTGAATACCATCTGTCTTCACGGAGTCGCGTCTGTCTCACTAGTGTATTCAGTGTATTTCAATTCATGCCTCTAAAGAATGTACCTACTTGACGGTAACTACACTGACAGGATGGATCGAGGAACGCCTCAAAGGAAAACCGTGTACCGGATCTCTCTCACCTTGGTTAAAAAAGAAAGCTTGCAGGATGGAAGCGCTTCGGCGCAGCGACGCATCGAGAATCCCAAAGTGGGCGCTTACCGTCGCGAGGGCTCCTCGGAGATTCAGAGGAGCTGCTTGCTCGAGGAGTTGCAAGAGGTCGATGATGAATCGGACGACTTCTCCTCGCACAACAACATGAGGAATTTCAGGACGTTTAGCACTGGCCAGCTGGAACTGGGGAGACTCAAATTGTCCAGGAAGGTGCATCACTTACACAAGGACCTAAAAGAAACGGCGACCAGCCCCGTGACAGGAGATGGGAAGGGAACTTCGGAAAACATTTCTCCCCAGAGCCAGAACGCGCATGACGGGGTAAGTGGGCCACAGGAAGGGTCCGACACGGACAGGACACGGGGAGATCCCCCGCGCCGAGCGGGACCCGACCACGCAAGCGCCCGCCGCCAACGGCGAGAATGGCGGCGTCCACAAAAAAAAGCGCCTCCTCAAGGCCAAGAGCACGGAGGAAAGGACCTCGGAGGGACCGCCCGCCCACGGGGACGGGGACGGCGACGCCGGGCCGCCCAAGAGCAACGGCAAGGCGGCCAAAGCGGCCCCCGCCGCCCCCTCCCCCGAGACCCCCCCGAAGCGACACCCCAGCCTGCTGCGCCGCAGCTTCAGCTTCCGCCACTGGACGGGCGGCGAGCTGCTTCGCATCCGCGCCCTCTCCCGGGACAAGCACCACAGCAGCTCCGGGTGCATCGGTCGCGACGAGGCGGCCCGCGGAGGGGGAGGAGCCGACGAGCCCGCCGCCGCCACGGTCCTCCGGAACCCCAGCTACGGCGAGTCGGACCCGCCGGAGAGGAAGAGGAACACCCTGGAGGTGGGCGCCGTGTTGAACCGGGCCGACCCGGCGCTGGAGGAGGCGGGCCGGCGGGAGCGCGCCCGGGGCAAGAACCGCACGCTGGACAACAGCGACCTGCTGCAGCTGTCGGAGAAGAGCGTGGCCGAGAAGGAGGGCTTCCTGCGCGGGGCGGGCGGGCGCTCCAGCGGCCACGAGAGGCGCCTGGTGCGCTTCTTCAGCGGCATCTTCTCCCGGAGGGACGGCGGCGGGGCCACGTCCACGCCGCTGGGCAGCCCCAGCAGCGCCCGCCCCCTCCGGAGGGGCCCCGGGAGGCGGGGCGGAGCGGCCGGCTCCCAGTCCAGCACGGAGAGCATGAACGGGAGCCAGGCCGACGGTAATGGACGTCCTCCCAATCTCTCTCGCACATCGTTTTGTGTGTGTGTGTGTGTGTTTTATTTTACTCCCCGGTTTTCATTTCGTACCTCTACCTACTTCTTTGTGTCCCTCCCGCTCGAGGTTGCTCCGCTCAACACACACACACACACACAGACTGCTCACCTACAGCTAGTCTGACGGTTGGCTGTGCGACAAGCTCCCCGGGCTTGTGTGTGTGTGTGTGACGGGGGAGGTCAGGTATTTGTTTTGGACAGGAGGGCGATGTTTGGTTGCTCAGCTAATGGATTCCGCCGACGTTTGCCTTTCATTAGAGTGGGCTGTTGTCTCCGGCTCTCTGGCAGCCCTGGAAGTCTCGACATGTGCAGCAGATAATGCCATGCAGGTGGCGTACACATGGAAGGAGAGGAGGGGGAGGTGGGAGAAAAGCTGGAGTCCGTTGGCATGTCCCTCTGACGTCCTCCATAGGAGTCCTTATTGTTCACTCTCTCCCTCTCTGTCTCTCTCTCTCCCCCTCTGCCTGGGTTCTTTCAGATTATTCCTGTCTCATACCTCTTTTCTGTGTGGAAGGGATATGTGATAGAGGAAGTAAATTATGTTTCCATGCACGGCCAGTAGACCCCCCCCCCCCCCCCCCCCCCCCCCCCCGGCCCAAAACGGCTCCTAACCACAGCTTCCCTCCAGTCACCATGGTCCTGGGTCTGGCTGGTGGAGTGTGAGACCAAGCCAAACCCCCT